>NW_008672037.1:1009-1509 GCF_000695815.1 Acanthisitta chloris | reverse complement strand
CGGCGAGAGAGTTGTGCCTCTCCCCAAAAAGGGACTTTGACCCCGCACCGCTCTCCGCCGGACCTCGAATTACATATTTTTGTCAGAGGTCGGATCCTAACGCACGTCGACACAGCGTCTAATTTATGAACTCATCAACCTAATTTCATTATTTAATCATGCGCCCAGCAATCGTGTTTCCTTAAGAAAGGACTGACCTATTTTTGGCTGGAGATAAACGATCATGTTAACAGATGTTAATCTTGTAATCTGTTTTTCCTGGCATACCCGCGGTTTCAGACATTAAAAAAAAATAATAACAAAATTCTTGCCCAAACGACTTGACGTCACGATTCAGCTCTTCTTTAAAAAATTAAAAAAATAAAAAATCTCGCAGTGGTTTCAAAGACATTAAATCTTTTTCACTTTATAAATGCTGATTTGTTCTGCCTCAACTCCCACAGGCTTTTATTTGCATTTCAAATTCCACAGGTTACACCAGTCGCCTTTTCAGAAAATGT
>NW_008672037.1:398-943 GCF_000695815.1 Acanthisitta chloris | reverse complement strand
ACCAGAATTAATGTTTCGAAAATAGTCCGAGCAAAATGATATTTGCACGTCCAGTGCCCGAGCGCCTCCGTATCTATAGGGGTAATGTGAAGGATAAACTGTGGGCACACACACAATGCGCATTCCCCAGAAGATCCCTGTCTGCTGCTGGGAGCTTATTAACGCTCCTAATAAATGGTGCTGACTCCAAACCGACACTTTTCGGCTTAAAACACAGGGTTTGTCTCCAGCAGTTAATTGCAGAGGTTAGCTGCTTTGAGGGGAAAAACAACGGCCGGCTGTCATGCTCCACACGCCTCCCCACACGTACTGCCTGTTTTAGCACCCCACCTTCTTCCCTCATTGCAAAGTTTACCCATCCAAACTTTCCTCAACTTGCCCAAGTGCTTAATTCGCATTAGGATCGCGACTCGGCGCTATGCTAATGATCACCGAAGATAGTAGCGGGGGGAGGAAGGGAGGGACGAGGAGGAGGAAAGCTTTTATAGCACAAAATGTCTGGAACTGCATTATTTCTATTCTTTCCTCTCCCTTTCTCCTTCCCT
>NW_008672037.1:0-315 GCF_000695815.1 Acanthisitta chloris | reverse complement strand
CACCCCACCCGCATCAAACAGCCTATTTTTCCTCTTCTGAAAATAATCGCTCCGGAGACATTGTCCTCCGAGCCCTCCTCGCTGTCTATATGTGAATAATTGTTTTCTCTGCCCGCCCACCCCCAACTTCCTTTGATAAACTGTGTACTTCTCTAACGGGGATCACGCAGCGAACGACTCGCCACGGAACCGAGAGAGACTCAAAACCAAGGGGGGACACACACACGGACACAGCCCCGCATCAGGCATCTCACGCACACACCGAATCAATACTATCAGCCCACGGGGGGGGGAAACAACCCACTCTCAATAATT
>NW_008672036.1:0-6507 GCF_000695815.1 Acanthisitta chloris | reverse complement strand
GAAGGGGTGGCCGGACCACACAGAGGGCTCGGGAGGGGAGGGCTGCGGCAGGACTCGAGCAGAGCTGAGCCCAAACAGCCCCGGGGGCAGAACCGGGAGAGTTCTGGGGGCAGAACTGGGGCAGTTCTGGGGGCACAGACCGGACAGTGCTGGGGGACTAGCTGGGACAGCTCTGGGGGCAGAACAGGGACAGTGCTGGGGGCAGAGCCTGAACATCTCTGGGGGCAGAACTAGGGCAGTTCTGGGGGCAGAACTGGGACAGTTCTGGGAAACTAGCTGGGACAACTCCAGGGGCAGAGCTGAGACAGCTCTGTGGGCAGAACTGGGGCAGTTCTGGGGGCAAAGCCCGGACAACTCCGGGGGCAGAACTAGGGCAGTTTTGGGGGCAGAGCCTGAACATCTCCAGGGGCAGAACCAGGACAGCTCTGTGGGCAGAACAGGGACAGTGCTGGGGGCAGAACTGGGGCAGTTCTGGGGGCAAAGCCCAGACAACTCCGGGAGCAGAACCAGGACAGCTCTGGGGGCAGAACAGGGACAGTGCTGGGGGCAGAACTGGGGCAGTTCTGGGGGCAGAGCCCAGCACTGTGCATTCAGAGGCAGAACTGAGCTCCTTAAGGCCTCTGCTCCAAGTCTCTGCCACCCTCCAGCAGCTCTGCTCCAGCAGGACCCGCAGCACCCCGTGCCACCCACCTCCCACCAGGCCGGGACCCCCAGCTCAGCCCCACAGAGGGGCTTTTCTTGTCCCCTGCCTTTGTTTTCTATTTAGTGCTTTTGTTCTCCCCTCTTTGGTCCTTTGTTCCAGCTTGTCCTTTGTTCCGACGCCTTTGGTTTCTCTTCCCTTTGATGCTTTGTCACTCCCTTCATCTTGGTGCTTTTCTTTCCGCGGGTTTTTAAGCTGGGCTTGTTTTCCCTGGCTGCTCTGTGCTTGGCATTTTTATCCTTTCTCCTGCCTGGTCCACTCCTCGGGTCACATGGACCCGGCCCGGATTGTCTTCAAATCCCCATTTGTCTTGTTTTGGTGCCTGGATTTCCCTGCCTTTATGTCCTTTCTTAAGAGACTCTCAGCGATTTCTTCTGCTGGGTGAGGGAAGCAGGGGGGGGGAGGTCGGGGCTTAATTAATTAGCGAGTGTAATCTTTAGCTGCGTGGCACTGCGGGATGTGTGGAGCATCATTATTATTGTCATTAGGATGTTAAGGGTTAGCAAGGGTTTAAATACCAGCTAATTGCAGCAAAGAGCTCCAACTTCACAAAATTCGATCAGAAAGAGCCAGACTTGTTCTCGCCCACCAGGGTTGGGAGAAGAGAGAAATTTCCTGACACAGAGGATGAGCAAAGGCAACACGAGCCCCGAGGGGTGTAAAGGGCTGCCTGGAGCAAGGAGGAGTGGGCTCACCGCTCCCAAGGAGACCAAAAAGCATCATCCAGTCCTCAGAGATGTTAAACACAGACACTGGGACTCTCTGCCATGGGAATTAGTGACCCAGCGCCAGCCCAAGAGCAGAGCTGGTGCCTGGGGAGGAGGGAGAGGGTTAAACTCCCTGGGGTTGGCGATTATTCCTGTTCCCATCACCCAGCAGGGCCAACCCTCCCTTTGGAAAGGCGCAGGGTTTGCTGGCTGAGCTCCTGCAGCGAGCAGGGCAGGACAGAGCCCACGGGGCTGCGGCGCTGGCAGAGCCACAGAGGGTGCCAGGGCTTTAATCTGGGGGGAACGACTGTTCCTGCAGCTGCTTTGCACCTCGAGACACAGCTCAGAACACGTGTACAGACACAGCCACAGGATCAGATACGGCTCGGGATTCGGGAACCGTTTTCCTGAGAACAACTTCAATGTGTGACGCTGCTGCTCTGCTTTGATTTAGTGCCCCAAATATCCTCCCCAGCACCGTGTCCTCGGTGGCTGGACCCACCAGCCAGGCAGGACAGGGCAGGATGTGCCCCTGCTCGCTGTGGCATCACGGAGATGCCACTTTGCTCTTGCTCCCCACAGCCAAACGATGCTCAGGGTCCACTTTTGTGCCTCCCCAAGCCCCAACTCGTCCCACCACACAGGCTTAGAGCAGCTGTTGCTGCTCCCCAGCTGTTGAACAGAGGAAACAGCCAAACTTAGCAACAGGATGTGCCCTCAGATAACGTGATCGATATCAGGAAATGCAGCTTTTCAAGTGAGAGCTGAACTCATCTGCTCGAACGGGCGGCTCAGATCGGCACCGATACGGCGGCGCCGGCTCCAACACTCTGATTTCTCCTCTCCCCACTCATTTACCCGAACTCTGTGACATCCCCGTGGTTTGTGGGGCAGTGTAGGAGGATTTCCAGGTGTGGCACCAGAGGGGAAAGGGGTAGGAGTGTGCTGGGAGCCTCAGGAAGGGATAGTTGCCTTGTGGGAACATCCCTCCCTACCTGGAAAGCTCCAGCTGGATCAGAAGGTGTTGGGATGCTGAGATAACACACCCTGCAATGACAAACGTGCTGGTGTGTAACCCTGAACCCCAAGTTTCCTACACAGCCACAACTTTAGCAGGCAGGACCAATGGGAGCCAACTGGGAAGGCTCCAAAGGAGAGTTTCCCAGGCAAGAGCTGGATGACACCTCCTCCAGGCTCCAGTGATCCCAGAAACCAGTGCAGGCACAGCAAACAAGAGCTAGTGGTGGGAAAGGCTGTCTGGTAGGAGCACCACATGCCTGGTCCCATGGCACATCCCAAGGAGCCATCCCAGGATGAGGGGTGCCAGGGAATGGCCCAGCAACCTGCACACACAGGAGACAAGGAGGGCACAGAACAGAGCCATGACCTACAGATTAACCCTCCAAACTCTGCCCCATCTCATCTCAGCAGGGCTGGGTGACTTGCCCATGGCCACAGAGCAGGGGGCAGTGCAGAGGGATGCCAGGGAGCTATGCCAGCAGCTCCTTGGGAGGTTCCCAGCCCAGCAGGCACCTCCATCCCTATCCACTCTTCAGAGGTTAAAAACTGTTGGAAACCAAAGGAGCCAGGAAAAGTCATCTTACTGGTCTGCCCGGTTTGGGGTCAGGCTCCAAGTGCAGCTGTTCCAATGCAAATTCAGGACTGGTAAACCCTCAATCCCAGCCCTAGAGCCCTGAGACACAACACCGTGGGGTCCCACTCATTCCAGGAGTTGCCATCCACCTCCCCTGGCATCACTGCTGGGCTCAGCCCACTCTGCCCACCCTCCCCTCGCTCTGCCCTACTCTCCAAAGGCCTGAACCTGTTTTTATTACAGAGCTGGCACCGGGAAGGCTAAAAAAAAAAAAAAAAACCCCCAAACCCCCCCCCCCCCCCTATTTTGAGCCATCTTTTTTTTTAAAAAAAAAAAAAAAAAGCCCCAAACCCCCCTCGTCCCTCTATCTGCAGCCATGCAAGGAATATTGTTCAGCGCAGCACAAAAGCATCCCTGAAAATAGAAGCGCCAGGGCCAGCCCTGCCAGTGGCTGTGTGAGATAACGTCTACTTGCAAACACTGTGCCTTTGTGCCGCTGTCACTGTCCCCATTGTTCAGGAGCCTATTGCCTCGGGGATATTGTTCCCTCCTTTTGTCTCAGCCCGGCTCCTTTTTGTTTGACTTTACTTACCATTTCATTCCTCTCCTTTGTGCCGGGGTTCTTGCTTTTGTCTCTCCCTCTCTCCCTTTTCTCTCTGTGATTTGTATTTAGCAATTGTTCTCGGCTCGGTGGAAGCACAATGTGCTCCGGGCTCTTTTCTCACTCCATTCACTACCTATTCAGGTGGGTTTGTTTGCCCATAGGTAAGGGGAGGAGAGGGGGGTGAGGGTGGGGGTGGCCTTTGGGGACACCGAGGTCGCTGTGTCCCCAGCCCTGGGATCTTCTCTCCTTGCAGGACAAACGAGCACCAAAGGCCAGAGAGGTCCCAGCTGGAGTTGTTCTGCTCCCAGTGGAGCAGCCAAGGATGCTGACACAGACACGAGGGTGTCCATGTGGGACAACCACACACACACACACACAGAGGTGCCAGGCCCAGCACCACTTGCTCTGACTCCCAGCACCAGGATGGGGTCTGAGCCCTCCCCCAGACCAGATCCAAGCCCAACTCCTGACCCTGGAATTGCTGGTTCATGCTTAACACAACCTTGGCACTCCCCCATTTCTGCTTTTCCCAAGCCAGTGAAGGCACAAGGAGAGCATTCCATGGCAGGGAACACCAAGCTTGCCTGGCAGCAGCATTTCCACTGTCCCCACAGCGTGTCCCCCAGGCTGCACAGTGACTGTGTCCCCCAGAGGGTCCCTGGGGGCTGCAGGGTGGGCACTACTCCCTCTCTGCCAGTCAGCAGTGCCCTGAGCTGCTGCTGAGGGATTCACCCCTTGGCTCTGGGACAGCCCCCAGCAGCTTGTGGGGACCACAGGGATGCCAAGAACATTCCCTGAGGGTTTCATCCTTAGGGATGGCTGGATGCAGCCCAGAGGGGTGAGAGCAGAGGTGTCTGGAAAGCAGCTCAGGTTCTACAGGCTAATGGGGACTCCCTGACCCCCATCCCCTGCACCTCCTCCCCAGACCCACCTCCTGCAGAGCATCTGGGGGCTCTGCAGCACCCAGGGGAGGTTGTTTCTAACCCCACCAGGAGGAGGAGGAGGAGGAGGAGGAGGAAACACCAGGAAGCCTTCAGGGAGTGCTGTGATGGAGAGCTGACAAGTGGCCACCCCGGGAGACAACAAAGCTCTGCTGTTCTGGGGCCACAACCCGTGTGACCTAACGGGACTTTTCCATCCCTCCCACTGACGGAACCCTCGGGATCAAAGCAACCACCTCCTCCTCCTGCTCTCAGGCACTCCCCCCGCACCAGAGAGGCCAGGGGACCCCAGACTCACCCGGCAGGGAGGGATGAGCAGGATGGGCCAGCGCTGGCAGGTCCTGGGGCAGTGTGAGCCCCCGATGGCACAGCCCCAGGGCCGCGGGATGGGGCTGGGGGGGCGTGCCTGGGAATAAAGGGAGCAGACTGTGGGCTATTGTCTCATTGTTATGGCTTCAAAGGACAATGGGGCATTGTTGTCCCTGGGGATCCCATTGTTTGCTTTCGCTGCAGATCCCAGCCGAGCCGGGGCTGGAGGTTTCCCGAGGGCCAGGCAGGCTCCGTGTGTGGGACAGTAAATAACGAGGCAGGCATGTTTCCTTCCCCACCCCCTCCCCAACACCCTGCCCAGAATGGCATGGTATGGCACAGCCTGTGCCCACCCAAGCCAGGGCATGGCCTGGCACAGCACGGGCAGTGGTGCTGGGACCACCCATCCGAGCGAGGAGGATGCAGAGAAACCCCCACAGCCCATGGGGATGGGGTGGGAGCAGAGGGGTTTCACCCCAGAGGGGCTCAGAGTGCTCTTTCCACCCCTCTGGAGTCCAGCAAACCTGTGCCAGGGCAAGGGGGCAATAGCCAGGTAGTATTTTCAGTGGGAAGTGAAGCAATATCTGCTGCCAGGAGCATCTCTTGTACCTTCAGGAGGGCACTGTGCCTACCTTGCAATATCTCTATGTTTTCTTGCCTCCTCCATCAACCAGCATCCCCTAAAGACCCACATCCCCCAGGCACTGAGGGAGTTGACTCCTCCATCACCAAGAAAAAGGTCCTTGGCACAACCAAACTGACTTGGGAGGCCACAACACAGCCCTGGGCACTCCCTTCCCTGGTTGTGCAGCATCCCAGGGCTGATTTCCATAGCTCCTTCCTATGTAAAATTCAGCCTGGGTGCTATGCAAAGGCTGGGGGAGGGGGGAAGGAGCAGGGAGCTGATTCCAGCCCCAGCTGAGCCCTCCGGAGCCCAGAGCTGCCCCTGCACTTCAGGCTGTGCCAGGGTGGGATGGGAGATTGATGGAGCTGGAAAGAGAGACTCTCTCCCCAGGGACACTCCTTCAGCACCAGGCTGCTCACACCAGCTGGGAAGGGAGCAACTCATCCAGGGAGCCTGGGGTGAACCCCAGGAGGGGTTTGGGGCTGGGAAAAGCCACTGGCAGGCTCAGCTGGGGGAAGGGAACACTCAGCCTGGGACAGATTCCACAGCCCCTTCTCCAGGAGTCCAAGTACCTTGTGGGATAACCCACCCATGGAGAGGTCCCAGAGCAGCAGGAAGAGCTGGAATACATGGCCTGAGCCTCCCCCTTGTTCCCTGGACCTCAGCCCTCTTTGCCTCAGGGCTGAGGCTGCCCAAGGTCTGAGCTCAGCTGCCACCAAGCATCTTTCCCCACTGCCCACGTGCACCTTGGTGCTCCCTGGGCACCCCCTGACCCCCCAGTTTGTGCCCATGGGAGGGGGACAAGCCCAGCCCTGGCTGTTGGCAGCCCCAGACCAAACTCAGCTTCACAAGAGCAAATAACAGGGATTGGGGTTTTCAGACAGAAGCAACTGCAGCTACTAAAGGTATAATTCAACCCAGGTTTGTTTGATTACATGTTAATCCTGGGAATTCCCACTGCTCCTAATCAGAAGATGAAACAGGACTTTGCCTCTCAAATGCCTCTAAGATTAATTTATGGGGGGAA
>NW_008672035.1:28981-31006 GCF_000695815.1 Acanthisitta chloris | reverse complement strand
CTGCCCGGGCCGGGCCGGAGGCCTGGGCCTGCAGTCCCACCGGGCATGGGAGCGTCCCGGGACCCCCCAGGGGCCTGGGCTTACTGCTCATGGCCTGGGAGCGTGTCCAGGTCCCCTTCGGAGCCCCTGGTGTCTCTGTCCCCCCATTTTGGGCTTGGGCCCCTCCTTTTCGTGCTTGACAGCTTCTGAGGGCTCTCCTGCAGGTCCTCAGCTGCAGACAGTGATCTCAGCCCTTGCAGTTTGGTATTCCCCCTTTATCTAAGGGTTTTGGTGACTTACAACCAGCCCTAGGTGGCTGCTTTGGATTGGCCACTCGAGTTCAGGGCTGTGCGGAGGGTTTGGGTGGTGCCAGTGCAAAACTTGTGCTGTGCTGTGTCAGGGAGATGTGTGGGCTGAATCAATGGGAAGGGTGTTAGTTTTGCATTGTGCTGTGATTTGGTTTGCTCTGAGGTTTGTGGTGTTGGAGTGATCCATAAAACCCTCACTCGTTACAGGATGTGTCTCTCACTTTGGGTCACTTGCCCTGATTTCTGTTAGGAGGTGACATATGTCCTGTGGCTTCAACATCAGACCACACATGGCTTGCAGCAGTGCTTACTTGTAAAACCCTCTGTGTAATGTTTAGTGACTTAAAAGCTTAGTGTTCTGAACTGAGGAGTATTTTTTCATCCTACTTGCAGGAAGAAGAAACTCTGTCCTTTATCAAAGAGAGCCTTGAGAAGAGTGACCAACTCACCAAGAACATGGTAAGGAGCTCCTCATGTTTAATTTTCCCTAGGAGAATCTGTTTTCAAGGCTGTCAGTGGTGCTCACCTGAAGGATGTGGAGTAACGACCCACTTGTTCTGCCTCAGTGGCAAAGGGAAAACCTGAGAAATGCTTCAATCCTGAGCTTCTCTCCTGGTCTGATGAGGGCTCAGATGAGCTGTTGTCCTCATCTCTACTACAGTCAGCCCTCTCTCTTGGGAACAGGTATTAATAGACCTCAGTTTGTGCAACAGCGTTATGTTGTTGCTTCATAAATTCAGGGTTTGTTTGGAGTTTTATTTGGGAGTGTTTTGTGTGCAGGTAAAAAGTAACTGTTGTGCTGTAATTGCTTGTAAAATTTCAGGCAGTATACTATGTCCAGTTTTGGGCTCAGAGCTTCCAAAATAGACATAGAGGCACCACTAGAGAAGTGTGGAAAACATAACATAGGAGTGAATCTTGTAGGAATTCCTTTTTGACCTAGAAAAGATGACACTGAGATACCCTTTTATGAGCTTACTATGGGTTTTCACTTTGCAGAAGCAATTCCACAGTCCCTTTTAAAAACCAAATGATGGAAAAGAAGGTTCTCACTATACTGGTCCTGTGCCTTTGTGTTGTGCAGCTCATGTTTGGGTCTCAGTGAGCAGAGTGGTTGCTGGTTTGTGCTTTTGTTGCCCTTTTCACCTCCAGGCAGTCCCTTTGGATTTGTTTTCCTCTGTCCACTAGAATTTTGCTTGTCCTTAAGAGTGTCTAGTGATCGTTTTCATTCTTTACAAACATTTCATTCAGGATTGGTCCATCCTATGGCAGGTGATCTGTTTTGTGGTTGTTAGTAGAAATCAGGACATAGAGGGATGTAAACAGCTGCTAAAGAGCTATCATAGCAAATTGGCAGCAAAGCCCAACAAGAGAAGCTGTGCCCTGAAGGTCCCTGATTGCCCTGCTTACCTCCTGCCCTACTGCATGGATCCACAATGGGGATGTGCTCAGCTGTTTCTCTCTTGGTGTGCAGGTTTCCATCCTCTCCTCCTTTGAAAGCCGTTTGATGAAGCTGGAGAACTCCATCATCCCAGTCCATAAACAGACTGAGAACCTGCAGCGCTTGCAGGAGAATGTGGAGAAGACTCTGTCCTGCTTGGATCATGTCATCAGTTACTACCACGTGGCCAAGGACACAGAGAAGATCATAAAGGAAGGGTGAGTTGAGCAGTTAGATCTTGCTGGGGAGCTTCATCCCATTGAATGACTTTTGGGGTAGAGGTAGTGGGGCTGGCTC
>NW_008672035.1:19558-28950 GCF_000695815.1 Acanthisitta chloris | reverse complement strand
TTTCCCCATTCTCAATCCACACCAAAGCTGCCTGACTTGACCCATAGCCATCCCCAGAGGGCAAAGACAGCACAGACTCTGGTGTCCCTTGCAGAATTTGCAGACATGCTGCCTTAGGAATCTCATGAGCACTGGTGGCTTGTCTGTTTTCCTCTGCCCTTTTCTTAAAGGTTCTTCTCACCCACTGGTATTGTCACTGCATCCAGGAGGAACCAGAGCTGTTCTGGAGCCTGATTTCAGTCTCTGGGAGGGGGTTAGGATGGCCCTTCTGTGGAGTGGGATGTGCATTTTCCTCTGCCTTCCCATCAGGGTCTGTCTAGGAGAGGAAGGCAAGACTGTGAGTTGTGTGCTACTCCATCACCAGTACTTCTGCACTTCCTGCATGGATTGGGTACCCTTCTGTGGCACTGAGTGTAGGCAAAAGGGAATCCCATGATATCCTCCTAGCTGAAGAAAAGGGAATTGAAATTTTCCTTGTTATTTTTATCCTGGTGCTTTCTTGATACTTTCTTTTTTGCCTTCTTGAGTCACTGCTTTTTATTTTTTGTTTTATTTTTAGCCCCACTGGGAGGTTAGAGGAATACTTGAATTGCATGGACAAAATCCAGAAGGCAGTGGAATACTTCCAGGACAATAATCCAGACAGCCCAGAGTTGAACCGTGTGGTAGGTCCTGGATGTGGATCCTGGCATGGGAGAGAGAGGGACAGACACAGCCCTGCTGCTTGTCCTCTTGCTGTGAGAGGCTGTGGGTTTGCTGCCTGCTGAAGGTATTGTTTGGGCACAGCTGAAGCAACAGTTGCTTTGACTTCTGTTTGTCTGTACTCAGCAGCATTTCTGCTTGTGGTGTGTTTCCCTCTCTGCATTGTGCCAGAGGACTTCTGAAAGCAGATCTTGCACCTGTGCTGGAGTTGTTGGAACCTCCTGAGTAGTTCTTGTCTGTCCTTCAACTGCTTGAGCAGAGTGAGAGATCTGTTTAAATCCCACTTGAACACTGAGTAACTCCCAA
This sequence comes from Acanthisitta chloris, assembly GCF_000695815.1. NCBI lineage: Eukaryota > Metazoa > Chordata > Aves > Passeriformes > Acanthisittidae > Acanthisitta > Acanthisitta chloris. Next base: position 27,942 of record NW_008672035.1, on the reverse strand, counting down.
ACCCTTTTTTTATTCAATTCCCTTTAAAAGTCTCTCAGATTCAGGTGTGGTTGGAGTTTGAAACGTGTGCTACTTGACAGTGGTTAGAAACACTGCAGAAAATATGTTCTTATGGAGAAATAGTTGTCAGTGATTACAGAAGTCTTGTGCTGCTTCTGTCCTCTTGTGTGCCAGAAATCCCTCTTTGAGAGGGGCAAGGAGTCCCTGGAGTCAGAGTTCCGCAGCTTGATGACACGATACACCAAGCCAGTGCCACCCATCCTCATCCTGGACCTGATCAGTGGGGATGATGACATGGAGACCCAGGAGGAGATGTCTCTGGAGCACCTCCCAGAGAGTGTCCTGCAGGATATCATCCGCATCTCTGGCTGGCTGGTGGAGAATGGCAGGAATCAAGGTTGGTGGTGCTGTGTGCTGTTCTCTTGTAGCTCTGTCTCAGGCGAATGCTCTCCAGCTACTTACCACGTGTGGTTGTGACCCACAGTGAGGAGTGAGGGTTGTGTGTGTAGCCCTGCTTAGCTGGGCCTGTAGGTTTCACACCTTCAGCCATGAAGCAGCTGCTCAAATGCTGCTGTGGTGGTCAGTCATGAGCCACACTGCTGTGGGCACCTGGCAGGACTAGTGACTGCCTCAGTAGCACCTCTTAGGTGAGTAGTTCAGTCTTTCATTCACCTGAAGATCCTGATTTATTTTTTTTTAGTGTTTGCAGTGAGACTGAAACAGTGGTTGGTCAGTTGAACAGAATGATCTCCTAGGATATGATGAGAGAACAAGCTGTGTAAATAAAGCACAAATTATCTTATCTTACAGACACTTGCTGATTGTCCTGTAGCAGAAATACCTTGCATTTGCACCTGTAATGCTTTCTGATGGAGCTGCAGCTTTCCAGTGCTCAGGTTTTATAGCTGTGCAAGACACTGGTCACTTAGGCCTATTTGGGAACTATTTATGAACAGAACTTTGTATTAAATGTAACCAAGGGCTGGGGTAAAGCAGGACAGACTTTCTTCAGTCTGTGCATGTCTCTCCTGTTCTGCAGCATCAAGATCTGCCTTATCCTTTAATAGCTTTTCCTTTGGGAGTGAATGGCTTTGTGGACTTGTACAGGAAACCTGCACATACAGCTAGCTCCTAGATTCACCCCCCACCTCAATGACTGACTCCTGAGGGGGATTATTGTGCCTACCAAGTATGATGAGCATCCTTAAAAGCTTCTTAGGAATTTTTCCATGATCAAAGGCAGCTCAAGCACATAGAGCATATTTCCTCAGTCAGTTTGTGTTCTGCTTTCAAATGATGAGCACCTCATTAAATTCCCAAATGCCCTGAATCCTGCAAAGTGTGTAAAGTCTCTCATGCTAGAAACTGAGCACTTGAATTGACAATGTCTTGCACAAGTATTTCCCATCAGTTCCACTACTGATGTGCTCTTGGTAGTGGTGGATTTAATGCTGTGTGTGCTGGGAGGGCTGGAATGAGCACTGCAGGGGGAGGGAGAAGTAAGTCCCACTAGGGACACAGAGTGTTTTAGGAGGTGTTTGTTTGACCATATGGCATCCCCTGTTTGCTTATAACCTTATTTTTACCTTGTCTCCTTAGATTTCATGACTGTTTACTTCCAAATCCGCTCTGTGCAGCTCGACCGCTCCATCAAGGGGCTGAAGGACCATTTCCGTAAGAACAGCTCTTCCACTGGGGTGCCATATTCCCCTGCCATTCAGAACAAAAGGAAGGACACCCCCACCAAAAAGCCCATCAAGAGACCAGGTGAGTCCCTGAAGGGTCATCAAACACATCTGCAGGTCCCCACACTGCTGAGGCAGCCTCTGTGGCTAAAATGTGCTTGTAGGGCAGGAGCAGGGGTGAGATTTTGGAGATCAGCACCTCTTCTCTGCCCTGGATTCAGCATTGGGATTACAGACACTGTCTGTGTGTCAAACCATCAGGTCTGTTCTCTGGGTGCTGTAAAGGGAGGAGAGGGGCCCTGCATACAGGGAGAGGAAAGGCCTTAAAGGAGATGAGCAAAAAGAGACCTGAGAGGGCTATAAAAGGACTTGATCTGAGAACTCCTTTCCTCAGCCTTGGAATATGGAATATAGTCTGTGCCACAGCAAATAGATAACTCTGTGATAAAACACATTGCTTTAATCATTACCCATGAATGATAAATTATGATTGTGCTAGGAAACCAGGAACTCATCGGGACTTAAGACAGGACCTAGGTATGTGCCTACAGAAACAAGACCCAACATTGTCTGAATTTTGAAAGGGCTCCTAAAGCCTCTGCCTTGGCCTGTCTGTGAAAGAGCTGAATGTGGCTGGTGGGTTATTCTGCTCCTCAAAATGGAGTTCTGCTGCATTTTCTGCAGCTGGTGAGGGTCGCTCCCGTGTACCAAGTGCAGAGCTGGACTTCCCATCTCTGGAATGTGCCATCTAGTGGGAGCACAGCCAGGAGTGCCTGCAAAAGCCAGCACATACCTCCCACAGTAGCACAGGGATGTTGTCGCTGTGTCCCAGCACCCTGTAGCCTCCTCTATAAGAGTGACCAGACTCAGAAAGTCCATATTTCTGTGTGCTTCCCTGGCCAGTACTCTCCCTCCCTATTATTTTTTTTCCTGTGTTCAAATACTCTTAGTGGGTTCAGTGTAATAGTAAGAAATGTGGGTAGGGACTGGGAATGGATGGGATGGGGAAAGGGAAGAAAAAGAATTACCCATTTTAATTGTGTTGTGTTTATTTTTATAATCCTGATGTGAATGCAGTCCTCATCCCAGGTAATGTGCGTCTCTGTGTGTGTGTGCTGGCCCTGGTGCTCACTCTCTTCACCTCTGTGTGTGGAGAGGCTTTGCTGGGCCTCTTCTTGCTAAAGCAGAGGGTGTGCCTGGGATATTTGGGTGTTTGGAGAGGGAAGGCTGTGGCATCCAGACACCACTTCTCTGGTCTGTTAAAATCAAGCTGTGCTGTTGGTGCTGTGCCCTGGAGCTGTTCCTGAGAGCTGATGTGCTGCAGTTGGTAAATGCAGTCAGTCTGAATTTCAGAGGATTTTCCCCTGTCAGGAGAGAACCACCTGACAAGGGAGTGTTTCCCTTGCCTTTCGTCTGGAGTTTGGCAGGTAGTTATGTGCGTAAGAATTGTTGGGGGACCTGTAGAGGACAATATCCTTGTGCTAAGGAGAACGAGCTATGCTGCAGGTGTTAGAAAAACAGTGATTAAAATTGCTCCTAAGCTTAGGGGCAACCACTTGTGTTCAGCTTCTGAACTCCTGGCCAAAAGTATGATTGCAATAGGGACAAAAAGTCTTTCTGTGTGGTTTGGAGGTTCTCTCCTGGAAAGATGCCAGGTGGGATCTGTAGTTGTGCCATGGGGAATTCAGGGTGTGGATGCTTCAGATGTGGCTGACAGTCCCAAGTTATCACCTGATTCTGAGAAGATTCCTGGGGTTTGATTGCTGTAAATTCAGCAAGCATTTCTGAGCCACTTGCCAAATAGTGACAGTTCCCCTGTGCTCTAGGAAGATAGTCAGGGATGGAGGAGTTGTTTTTTTCATGGGCAGATTGAAAAAAAACTAGTATTTTTTAGTGAGTTTCAGATTTTTGATGCTCACATAGAGAGTACAGAAAGGAGTCCACAGGTTGGAGAGCACAAGCATCTGTTCCCTACAAACAGGACTCCTCCAAAGTGGATGCTTTTGGCCATCTAGAATTACTTGTCATGGTGAATGTCTCAGCTGTAGATTTGCCAGAAGATTTTCGTGTCTTTTTGCCCAGTTTAATTGGATTTTGTGAGAAGGACCAGGTAGAAGGCACAGAGCACTGTCTGAATGAGACAGTGTATGAAGGAAAGAGCATTTCAAAGGATCCATTGGGTTATTGTTAATCTCAGGAAAAAAATAGTGGCTAATTTGTCTCCAATCTTCTATGAACAAGGACAGAGAACTAGACTGTAGCTCTCGAAGGGCAGTGGTGGTTAAGCCATCTGTTATGGCTACTGAATTGTACTTGAGTGAAATTAAAAATGGGGAGAACAGTCTTTGAGCAGAGATTCGGTGTTTTTTCTGTAGTTCCATCAGCTTTCAAGGACAGCTCATGAGGGAAGGTCTTACACCCTCTTCACACTGGCACAGTGGCCCTTCAGAGCAACATTAGCTGGTGGTGTTTGGTTCCCCTGAGCTTGGCCTTTGTTCAGTTATGGACAAAGACAGGTTTTTTTCTGTTCTATTACTTTATTTCAGTAATTAAAGTCAAGTTCTGCCAATTTGGGGTTCAGACAAGGGTGTTTTCTCATGGTTCCAGCAAGTGAGTTGATTTCTTTTGTCCTTAAGGAAGAATATCCCAGTGCACACCCCAATGCACACCTTAACCTGTTGCAAGGGATCGATAACAAACTAAATCTGATGTGCTATAACTTTTTTAACCCACAAAACAAAGCACAAGAGAGGCCACAGCTAAAGGGAAGGTGAGGTATTAGGGACAGGGTTACAAGGCAGAGTTCTCCTCCTCTCCCCCACGTGCTACATTGTGTTGTAGAAAACATGCTCCATATCCACATGTTTCAGAGGGTCTTCATCTCCCTGTTCTTGTTTGGTTTGTTGGTGTACCTTGTATTGTCTCCTGTTGTTCCAACATGCTATTGAAAATCTGACTGCTGGAGATGCTTCCAGAGCAGAGTTGTCTCCTCCTAAATGAAACTTGTCACGTTGAACTGATGAAACAGTTTGTGGGCAACTTTTTTAGCAGTTTGCTGTTCGAATTGTCAGCAGTCAGTCTCAGAGAGCAGGTGTATTCAGATTCCCAACTTGTCCTGCTGCAGACATATGCACATGAAATCCATCTTCTTTGTGATGCCTGTAGACCCTGTGCCCTCTTGTTGGCTTGAGAACAGCAGGTAACTCAGCAGCTCTGCATTTTTGGGGAAGGACAAGGCCTGCAAGCAAAAACCAGAGAGCTTTGCCTAGTTTCATACAGGTTCCTGCAGTTGGCACTGAGAAAAGAGGATGCTTTGCCCTTCTCCTTGGTTAGAGAACTGCCTAAGGGAAGGAAAAAACAGGAGAACAAGGTGCAGTTGGAAAACCCACTTTATTTAACAATTGGGCCACAGGTTCCAGGTGGTTTTTGTCTTTTGGGGGCTCTTTTCAAGCTATAGGGATTCCCTTTTCCTGTTTCCAATGAGGTGCTACCTGAGGACAGGCTTCCCATTTCCTATACTGGTCACTGCCTAGCTTGAATGTGATGTTTTCATTAGTAGCTGAAACACAGTCCCATTTGGTTAGGGAGCTGCCTAATAGGGGAAAACAATCCTGGAACAACAGCATTTATCTTCCACTAGAATCCATTAAAGCCTAATTACAGTGCTAAGTCAGAAGGATCCAGCAGCACCAGTGACGCCCATGAACACTCGGTGTGTGTCAGTAAACACAGGTAATTGTGCTTATGGAAGTAAAATGCAGCACAATTGCAGCTCCTGGAAGTGAGAACAAGAGTAAAAGTATTGAAAATAGAAGAGCCCATTGGGATGAGCTGTGGGGACACCCAGTGCATACCTGTGGAGAGAGATCCTTTTGACAGCAGCAGCAGCTGTGTACTGCCTGCTTGGTTTTCGCATCAGTTTATCCTCATTTTTTATTCCTTTTTTTTCCCTCTCCCCCTGGTTACTTGAAAGCAGGAAAGATGAAAGAGCTGGTAGAAGAACAGTACCTGGGCTGGACTGCTCTGTATCAGCTGGGCCATGGAAACAGCAGTGAGAAGGAGCTTAGTGCATCTCTCCAGAGCTTGCCACAGCCCTCCTTGCTCAGAGGAACCTGCTGTTGTGCTCAAGCTCTTAAGGTTTCTGAAAGCTGCTGAGAATGAAGTAGAAGTGTTGGGTGTGAGGAGCATTGGGAAGCTTGGAGGAGGCATAGCCTGCTTATTGGATCATATGGCAGAAGCTAAGATCAAATGCATAAGCCAGCAAGGGTGTGAGTCTTCCCACCTCCCAGGTGTGGGTCTAGGGGGAGAAGCTTCCTGCTAAAGGATTGTGTTTTATGGATATGATTTTTTTTTTTTATTAAGTGGATGAGAACACTGAACTGGCAGAAGAAGAATGCTGCCAGTGAAACATGATGCTTTAGGAACCATGTTCTCTTCTTTAATAAGTTCACCAGGTTAAGGCAGCTTGGTAGTTCAGTGGGAACTCCTCTCTCCTGTTATTCCCCATATCTCTTTATGGGATGGAGCTGTCCTGCACCTCTGGACGCTGTTCTGCAGCAGTGTGTACTTGGGCTTCCCCTCAAGATAGCAGTCCTCAGCATTTGAGCAGCCAACACTCATTTCCAGGCTGCACTGTGCTCACAGTCACTGCTACAAGTAGGATTTTCTGCATGTTTGAAGCATTTATGACTGTGTAGCGGAAGAACAATTCGTAATTTTGGCAGCAGCATTTTTATTTGCTGGCTTCTTCATCATTTACTCAGCCCAATTCTATTTCATTTGGGTATCCTATAGAAACCCCTTCTACCTTCCCAAAACTTCCAGCTCCCTGTTGTGCAGGCAACAGCAAAGCTCTGCTGTGAGAGGGTGTCCGTGTGCTTGTGGTAATTGTAGCTTGTTGCATGACAACTAACCTTTTAATGTGGAAACACTGCCTAGTCTTCAGTTGTCACATTAATGCTTTGTTTTGTGCTTTCCAGCTGTATATCCAGCCCTGCCTTTTGTTCAGTTCTGTCTGGTTTTTGTGTGTGTTAAATATAAATCTTTTAACCCAGTGTTGTTTTTTTTCATGGTTTTAATTGATTTGCAGTTCTTTAGAAGAGAAGTGTCTTGGGGATTAGGGTGGCTTAATGTGAGTTAGACATGGGTGGGCAGCAGCCATTATTCTGTGATTCCTGGGATGGGAATTGCTGCTGGAATTGCTCTCTCGAGCCCAGAGGTTGTCACCCTTTTAGTGCTTCCTGTACCATTCCTTGTCTTGACTGTGGGGCTGCTGGTGGCTCTTTATTGATTATGCTCAGAAAATACCCCTTGGAAAGGCACCTCTTACCAAGGGGCTGCAGTTGTGGCTCCAAGGAGCAGGCAATGTGTTGCTGGACAGGAATTGTCCATGTGCAAAGCTCTGCTCCTGCAGCTGAGGAAAAGCAGAAAACCTTGTGTGCTTGGATGCAGAGTACCAACTCAAACAAACCCACTGCAGGGAAGGGAGCTTCACTGCTTCTCTTCTCTGGTCATGTTTCCTCACCCACCATATCACCTCTCCAAACTGATCCGAGCACTCCCTGGTTCTGTAATCCTGGCTGGAATTCCCCAGCCTCAAAGCAGGGAAACAGTCCAGAAATGCCACTGTATTTGCACACTTGGACATGAGTTTGGGGTTCGCATTCTTGTACTGAGCATGCTCATTGGTGTCCTCTCTCTGGGCCCAGGTGACTTGCTGGTGGAGGGCTGGTGTTCTGGGTTTGTTTTCTTTCACTCATTTTCTAGGTCTTCTTGTCTCTTCTCTCTGGCTCTGGTGACAGGCACGATCCGTAAGGCTCAGAACCTTCTGAAACAGTACTCTCAGCATGGTCTAGATGGGAAAAAGGGGGCCTCTAACCTCATTCCTATGGAAGGTAATCACAGCTCTAGCTACTTCACCCTTCACTTTCCTGTGTATCAGCTTTGCTCTTCCAGGTGGGACTTCCATTAGCCCAGAGCTTGGTGGGCACCTCTGGATAGGTACAGCTATCCATGGGGAGCCAGGGAGATGCTGGAGGACCAAATTATTTGTCTGAATTTCAGAGTCTCTGTAAACATGAGTACAGTTGGAGAAGAGTATTTCCTTAAAGCAGTTGACCCACCATAGCCACCTGGGTAATGGAAGCTCTTCTCTGCTGACATCTGCTTGTGGTGTTCCTGTTCTCTTTTCCTTTTGCTTTGAGACATTAAGTTTCTCAGTGCCCTTTTCAAACCTGATGCTGAAGTGTTGGACCACAGCTAGCTCAGTGCATCATGCCTGGACATCTCTGTGGAGACCATCCTAATGTTTGTCTAACGTTTTCTGACTTCCTCTGCTCATAGAGGTTGTGCCAGGTAAAGGAGAAGAGGTCACTTGCTTCAAAGCATTTGTAAGACCTTTCTATCTCCTCCTGTATTTACATCCAAAGTAGATCTCTTCAGCATCTATGCTGTAGTCTGTTAAACCCCAGATGCTGACTAACATCACTCATTTGAGGGAAAATTCTCATGTTGGGCAGGATATAGACTTTTGAGTTTGGATCTGTAATGGTTGTGAATACAAATTGGACTCTGCTCCCTGCTGTCCCAATTAGAACTTACAGCAGGAGGTTCAAGGGATTCCTGTGGCCCAACAAATGACTTAACTCACACTCATCAGGTTTCAAAGGGTTGCTACTGCTATATAGCCCAACAAAGGGA
>NW_008672035.1:1459-19525 GCF_000695815.1 Acanthisitta chloris | reverse complement strand
TGTCCATTAGATCAAATAAGCCAGGCTTGAAGCTGCTTCCAGCCAGCGTGAGCTGATCCATGCTGTAACCACCCTGGATAAATTGCGCCTTCTGTTTGTGCCGGCTGCCATCTCACTAGGTCATGAGCATGACTTACGAGTTAAACACCTTTGCGATACCCTGAGCGACAAGCATGGGCCAGCGGCCGGTAAGTACTGTCACCTCACTTGTAACCAGCTGGTTAACGTCCCTTCCTTTCAGCATGCTGCACCGTGGGTTTGTAGCCAGGGCCTGTTCACCTCCGTGGGCAGCCCTGAAGCATGAGCCTCCTCTGGCTAAGAAGCTCTGGCTCTTCTCAGTAGAAAATCACTCCTACTAATCATACACACCCCAAGCCCTCAAACAGGGAACCCCAACTTTGTCCAACCAAAGCCTGGTGGCCACCATGCTGAGGAGCACTTTGCTGTAGATGGCTGCTGGCTTGTTTGGTGGGGAAGCAAAGCAGTGGAGGGCCACTGCACCAAAGCCAGTCTGTAAAACCACACCACATTTGTGTGTCCTCTGCTGACCAGAACTTCTAGAAGATCAGCCTGAGGGACCTGTCAGCATAGAGAAGTATTGGTTCTTTCTCCATCAAAAGGTGCTGGGAAGAGAGAAGCAGCAGCAGCCCATAGCTTAGAGAAGACCTCTGTGTGCCATCTTACTGTCTTGCAGGATGGTGCCTGTCTGTCTGTCCTGCAGACACATCCAGCAGTGACTGGCATGAGTTGGTGCCAGCCCTTATATCACACTGGCACTTCTTGTGCCTGCCATGTAGGATCTTTGATGGATCTTTGTCCAAGACATTTGTATTCAAGGACTCAAACATTAGCATTTGTATGCAGCATTGTGTGGCAGATAACTCACCTAGCCGTGCTGATATTCCTGCTCCCTAGGATGTAAATGTTCATATGCCTGGAATTTGTCTTGGTTCTGCAAGTGGGAAGAGGCTGCCTTCCAGGACAGCTTTTATTTCCCAGAAATGTTGATGCTAAATGGCAGTTCTTCATCTGCATGATGGATGGAGATAAGGAATTCTAAAAATACAAGCAGAGATGTTGAATAATTCACCTCAGACCTTCCTGAGTTTAGTACTTTGTGTTCAAGCCCTTGATTAATTTTAGTCTGTATCCCAGAAGAGCTCCAAACTTTCCTTCTGTCATGAGGCTGGAAAGAGCTGGTGCCCTGATGTGCCTGTTTTCTGGACTGCAGATGGCTTTGCCTGCCTCCTGCAGGGTATGCAGAGCTTCCCATGCAAAAACCCAGGGCAGGTGTGGTGAGAAGATGACTTTTGTCTCATACAAGGATGGGTGCAAAGCCAGAACCAACTTTTCCAGAAGAATCTTGTTTTCCTTGTGTAAACCAAAATCTTGGAGCGAGCAGAGCTGCTGGAAGCTCAGTGTGGATTTTGTTCTCTTTTAAAGCCATCTTGCCCTTGCAGGGAGGGACGACGTGTTTGACATCGAGATCGACGCGTACGTCCACTGCGTCAGTGCCTTTGTCAAACTGGCCCAGAGCGAGTACCAGCTCCTGACAGAGATCGTCCCAGAGCACCACCAGAAGAAGACCTTTGATTCTCTCATCCAGGTCAGTTGAGCCTCTCTGCTTGGCTTCTCTTGTAAAGGATACACACAAAACCTTTTTCACTTCCTGTTACTCTGAGGATATGGATTCCGCCACTCCTGTGGGGGCCCAAGAGCACTACCACTGCTGGGGTTGTCCTGCAGGATCTGCACAGGCTCTGGAGAACATGTGCTCAGAGTCCCTCACTGGTACCACAAATGACACTGGTACCACAAATGACACTGGCACAGGTTGCTCAGGGAGGTTGTGGATGCCCCAACCTTGGCAGTGTTCAAAGCCAGGTTGGATGAAGCCTTGAGCAACCCTAGTGGGAGGTTTCCCTGCCCCCAGTAGGGAAGGGTGGGACTAGGTGATCTCTAGTTCCATTCCAACCTCTTAAGATACTATGACCCATTAGCTAAATGGCTATCTGTAACAAGTGTCCTACATCAAGCCCCTTATGCCACCTGGGCAAAAGTCATGCTGCTTCCTTCTGACTCTCTGGCTCTGTTGCAGGAGTCATTAGATAACTTGATCATGGAAGGGGATAACATTGTCTCAGCTGCCCGGAAAGCCATCATCCGACACGACTATTCGGCCGTGCTCACCATCTTCCCCATCCTTAAGCATCTTAAGCAGATGAAGCCAGAATTTGACCAGGTCTTGCAGGTAAGCATGATGGGATTGGAGATGGTTCTGTGGCTTAGGTTGTCTGGAGAACTTCTTGAAAGGGATTTTTCACAGTGGCTTTGAGCAAAACTGTGCTGCTTCTGTCCTGCAGCATGGACTGGAAGTGGCACAAATGCACCTTGCTCCTCTCTGTGAGGGTGAACCAGCAGCTCAGCATCTCTCAGCAGGAGTTCTTTTCAGTTCATGTCCTGACCCCATGTTGCACCATCTACATCATTCTTCTGTTTTCATGGCCTCTGAGGTGTTTCATTTCTGGTCCAGCTGAGCTTAGTTAAGACTGTGCTTGCTGATATCTGGAATATAGGCTGCTCTGAGGAGAGCCTGCTAGGACCATGTCACAAGGTTCTCCAGGTATCAAGTATGGCATCCAGGTTTAGCAAGGCTCCTTTTCATCTGCTTCCAGCTGTGATGCATCAGCCTCCTGTGTAGGGTACTGTGTAAGAGGAAATGTGAGAGGCAGCAGGTCCTGGTCACCATTAAAGTCATAACATCTTCCCTTTCTGCCCGGCAGGAGATTAGAGGATCTCATGTGTGGTTTATGTGCTGTAAATATTCTCCTGGCACATGGGGAATTGAGGTTGAGATGTTGGGCTGGAGGATCAGGGAGGGTAGATGCTGGATGGAAATTCATACACTGTTCATTCATTTCCTTCACTGATCTGTTATGGAACTATTCCAGGGAACTGCAGCAGGCACTAAGAACAAACTACCAGGGCTGATCACTTCCATGGAGACCACTGGTGCGAAGGCACTGGAAGAGTTTGCAGACAACATTAAGGTAGGATTCTCCTCTGTTCTCTAACCAGCAGGCTTGGAAAAGGGGTTTTCTGAACAGAACCTGTAGTTTAGCTTTCAGCTTTCCGAGAGGCCATGTAGTTCCTGACTAAAACAGGAGCCTGCTGAATTGCTTTGTACAGTCAAATACCAAGTGGTTGGTGCTGATTTCACATACAGGAAGCCTCTACCTCAGACCCTTAAAATCATTTGACACAAGCTTCCAGGCCTCTGCAGATAGCAAGTCCATCTTGGAATTTAATCCTGTTCAAAATGAAAGGAAAATTGCTGACTTGAAAACTTTTGGAGGACACATGTTAACCTGACCCTCTGTAAAGTGGGCTTGGTGAATGCACTGCCTGGTAGGTGAGCTGAAGGTGTGATGGTCACATGCTGAACAGGCCCCTGTGGTTCTGAGCTGCTGGTGCACAGGAGCTGTGGTTTCTGAGCACCAGGAGATGGCACTACAAGAGCCAGGTCTGAGGCTGTTGAGAGAGACTGAATAAACAGGCCTACAGCTCACTTGTAGCAGCAGTTGTAGATGCCTTCAGTTTCCTTACATGTTTACCTTATGTCTCTCTCTTTCCTTCTTAGAATGATCCAGACAAGGAGTATAACATGCCAAAAGATGGGACAGTTCATGAACTCACCAGCAACGTACGTGAGGATGATTTCATCCATCTTTTGTGGAAAACAGCTTCTGAAGGGGATTTAAAAAGAGCAGTAGGAAAACTTCTCAAGTTAAGCTGTCTTGGTGTAAACAATTGATCACCTGGCTTCCATGACAGATTAGCTGGTGCTCCTTGCTCAGACAGTATGACTGTGTGGGGAAAACACAGCAGCTCAAAGAGTGTAGTGATTTGTTTCTTGAAGGCTTTTAAGTGTATGTGGGGCAATGGGTCTTCCATGATCCTTCTTAGCAGAGCATAGGAGATGCAGTGTGGGTTGCTTGTAACTTCCCTCCCTTGCTTTCAGGCCATCCTTTTCCTACAGCAATTGCTGGATTTCCAGGAGACAGCAGGTGCCATGCTGGCATCACAAGGTACAACATACATACTTGTTGCATGGGGTTTGTTTGGGCATGTGGTTCCTTCCTCAAATTGTCTGGACATCTTCCTTGAAATGATCAAACCTTAACATGCACTGTGAGCTTGTTCTCCTCTTGTCCTTCACCCTGTGGTTTGTCTTGTCTTCCAATCTGCCCTGACCACATAGTTGGTTATCTGGAGAGCTCCAAGGGATGCAGAGTTCCCTGCTGGCCTTCCACACTTAACTCCTGTCAGGTATTCTGGGGATGGTGTTTATTGCAGTGTGCTCTGTGATATCAAGAGAGGTCATTTAACCTCAAATATGACACTGGGCTGGTGCTGTGGGACTGGGCAGGACTGAGGGTGGCTGGTCCAGCTGAGTTAGCTGTTGCTGGGCTGTGTGTGACCTTCCTCTGCCACATCCCCTGCCCAGAGTACAACAGCAGTAGCAAGAATCTCCTCAGCATCCAGTCATGGGCAAGCTGGGATTCCTGAGCTACTCCTGGGCCATGTGCCCTGTCAGAGGGACAAGTTTTAGCTCTGCTCTCCAGGATGGTTCTGTGCAGAGCAGCTCCAGTGAGCCCTTGACCTCGGCAGTGCTTGTGGATTCAAGTAGTTTGGAACAGAGCAAGCTGGAGAGGTGAAGAGCTGGGGGGGCACAGGGCTCTGAGGAGGCACAGGCCGGTAGCTGGTGTTTGGAGAGGGTTAGGGAGCCCATTAGGAGCAGAGGAAGGGGGAAGCTTCCAGCTGCCTCCGGACTGTTATCTGCAAATTCCTGCTAGGAAATTTCTGTCAGTTCTAAGTTAACTCAAGCTCTGATGTCTTTGCTCCCTGCCACATCTCCTCTAGCCATTGCCTTGTGCTCTCTCCACTTGCAAGCTCAGTGTGCTCCTGGGCCTTGGCTCTCTCTCCTTGGCCAAAGAAGTGGTCTGAGCTTTTACTTGAAAAAATCAATTGTTTCCCATGCCTTTCCCTGAATGTCAGCACTGTTGTTTGGAAGTCTTGACATGTTGTCATGCAGTGGGGATCTGTCTTTGGAGCTGACTGAAAAGGCAGCATAGGCTTGGGGTAGCTTTGCCTTGAAAGTGGGTTTGAACTGGTTTGAGATGAGGTGTGCTGATAAATACAACAGTGATAATGCAAACAATGTCTCTAGCAGGGGAAGGAGGTTGGACTCTGCCTTTCCTCTGTGAACTCCTCTCCGTTTGTGGCCTTGGAGGGACTCCTACCTGCTCTCCTGCATACCTGTCTGTGGCTGCTCTATGTTAATATCTGCTTTGTTCTCAAAGGGATAGTGGTCTCTAACCTGTCTTTTTGCACTTTGCATTTCTTTTTCTCTTTCCTCCCTCCCCTTTTCTCTCTGCTCTGCCTAATCTTTGTAGTTCTTGGGGACACATACAATATTCCTTTAGATCCCAGAGGTAAGCAGATTTACCCACAAGTACCTGTTCATATGACCTCGGACTCTGGTGATGTATGTTAATTCTTTATCCTCCAGGAGTGGTAAATAAATTAACACAATTGAAAAGGGGTAAAGGGGAGGGTAAATAATTCTTGCCAGTGGGACGGAGAGAGTAGAGAGGGCTTGTCACCAGCAGACAATGAGGGATGCCACATGAGTTGAAACAGGTTCAAGACTCTCATAGCACTGAATCTCCTTGGCACAGGTAGCAAATTGGCCCAGCTGGTATCATGCTTTAACCCATGTGTGCTCAGCTCCTTATTGTCCAGCTCCCAGCAACAGGAGCCTCGAGGCCTTTCCCATGGGGTGCTTGTGAGCTCGGACCACCCCAGCTAGGCCCAGCTGCCAAACTGGCTGGTGGGGGCAGGAGGAGATGCCTACCCCACGTGTCCTGTGGGCTCCATGCCCACGAGCCCTTGAGGGCAGAAAGCCATTTCTTAGGCACAGATAGAGGAACATGTGCCAGCCTGGAGTCACTGCTTGTAAGGGCAGACTCCCATGCTGGCACAGTCTCTCGTACTGAGCCAGGCAGGCCCTGTCAGCAACCATGGGGATGGCTGAAGCTTTCCAGAGCCCTTCTGCTTGTTTCAATTACTGTTGTGTGCTTGCAGTTAACAGCTCCAGCTCATTTGTTCTCTGTTGCCAGTTTCTAGTGCTTACAAACCCTTTGCAGGTGGTGGGGGAAGGTTGGGGAGGATGTGTTTAATGACTCTATCTCTAATCAAGAGGATGTCTGTCCCCTAAGCACCGGGAAGAAAGGGAGAGATTTCTGCTGGGGTGCTCTGCACTTCATGCAGATACAAAGTCTGAGGGGTGCAGAGCTCTTCCACCCTCACCCTGGATGAGTTGCTGACAGTCAGCACTGAAGCAGGAGCTAATTGCACTGTTGGTGGGAGCTCTGCACTAATTCCATAGCAACAGGGATGAGGCTTATTTGAATAGAGGCAAACTGACCACACATACACTCTCCCTTCCCAGGGCATGTTAACTGGCCTAAGACTTTTCTTTTCAGAGACCAGCGCTCTTCCACCCTCACCCTGGATGAGTTGCTGACAGTCAGCACTGAAGCAGGAGCTAATTGCACTGTTGGTGGGAGCTCTGCACTAATTCCATAGCAACAGGGATGAGGCTTATTTGAATAGAGGCAAACTGACCACACATACACTCTCCCTTCCCAGGGCATGTTAACTGGCCTAAGACTTTTCTTTTCAGAGACCAGCTCCCAGTAGCTATTTTTTTTTGCAGGCGACTGCTGAGCACCTACATCTGTGAGTACTCTGCACACCTTACTGCCCCGTGGACTCTCCTTCACTTGGCTTGTTCCTGGGTGAAGAGCACAGGCTGTGTCTCTTCTCCATGTGGTGTTTCCATGTTTGAGCTGGAGTCTGATGGAAGGATCAAAAAGGGAGTTTCCAGCTGTTACAGTTGGACAGGACAAAGTACAGTGCAGCAGCTCACTGTGCTGCAGAGCTGTTGTCATCAGTGGCCTCGAACCATTCTCATACTCAACCCCACGAAGGCTCCCAGCTGCCTGAGGGCCTCTGTAAAAGCTCTGTCCTGTGCATAACAGAAAGATAGTGAGATCAAATCGTGGTTCTGGCTTGTGATGATCTGTTAGAAAGGGGATCAGGTCTTTCAGCTTCTGTGAGACCTGAGCCTGCATCATGGCAGGTCCTGAGACTTCCTCTGACCACTTGTCTTGCCAGGTGCAGTGAAGGCAGTAGTTTGCAGAGAGGTTTTGGTGACTTGCTGAGGAAAGATCTGTGTATGATTGTTAAGTACACATGATTGTACCCTTTGTACAGGCAGTTAGGGCTGTGCTGTTCACTTTGCTGTGTGCCCACAGCTCAGTCTGCTTTGTCAGTAATGACAAGTTTCAGTGCAAAACATCTTGGTCTCTGATTTTCTCTCTTTAAGGCAAGGTGCTGGGCAACTTGCAGCTAAACCTTCTGAGTAAATCCAAGGTTTATGAAGACCCAGCTCTGAGTGCCATTTTTCTGCACAATAACTACAACTACATTCTGAAATCTCTGGAAAAGTAAGTGTGTGTCTGAGTAAATCTCCCTCCAGTCTAAGGCTGATTTGATGGGTTTGGAGCAGAGCTCTGCACTGAGAGCATTTACTTGTCAGCCTGTCCCATATCTGCTTTGTCCTCCATTCTTGAAACTGCCCTTTGGAAAGTTTTACACTATTATAAACATGACATTACACAAGAGTGGAAGATAAAAGCATTAGAAATGCCTTAGGTTGTAGAGAATCCTTTGATCTTGGGAGGACTGAGGATGTGGCTTTGGAAAGTAACTTGGAGTTGCTTCTGTCTCTCAGTTTGTGCATTTTAACGATCCATGTATTGTAAAGAGCAGAAAAGAGCTTATTGATGGGGGGTTGAAATGTCACCATCCTGTTAGCAGCCCAGAGAGCACCTGGCTCAGGTTCTTCCTTCGGTTTTCTGCTGTTCCAGGTCTGAGCTGATCCAGTTGGTAGCTGTGACACAGAAGACAGCAGAGAGATCTTACCGGGAGCTCATTGAGCAGCAGATCCAGACCTACCAGCGCAGGTGAGGTGACATCCTCCGCTTTTCCCTTGGTTTGGGCAGTTTGGGAGCCAATGCTGCTGAAGCAGTGGGAGACACTGGCCTAACTCAGAAACCTGTCTAAAACCAGAGCCAAGTATTCTGGTTTCCAAGGGATTAAACTAACTTGGGTAAGGGGTCACTGTGGAAAGTTTTGGGGTGTGTATTATCTGGGATGGTGTTTGGGTCATGGGTAAAGACACAGATGCTCTGGTGAGGGATGAGTAACTCCTCTTTGCCTCTTCCCCATCTCATTTCACATGCAGCTGGTTGAAGGTGACAGATTACATCTTGGAGAGAAACCTGCCTGTCTTTCAACCAGGAGTGAAGGTGAGAGGATAGGCAAGGATGGGTTTGAGATGACAGAAATTGCCAGAAACATCATCTTCTTTGTTACATCAAAAAATTCCCAGAAACCTTCTTTAAATCTCACACTCTGCAGAGTGATTTCTGTGGCTGGGACAAGATGGGGAGCAGCAGTGCCTTCTCATCTCCCCTGCTCCAGATTCATCCAAGTCTTTTAATCTCTGCCTCCACTCTTCTATCTTCACTTGAGCAGATATTTCTATTTTGGATTTGCAAAACCCCAAGACCTTCCCATAGAAAGGGCTGGAAGCATAAAGAGGTCTATTTTTGTGTCTGTTCTGGCTGAAAATTACCCTCATTAAACCTACTTCAGCTGAAAGCCACTTGCTGAATGTAGGGCACGCTGCTCACTGCAGCTCTCCTCGCTGCTTTGGGAGAGGGATTCCAAGCCAAGTAGGTTGGATATTGCTTAGGTTGGATTGGGGAGATATGGGAAAACTGATGTTGGATATTTATTTCCGGAGATGAGATAAAATCCTTTCCCTCCTTGTTGCAGCTGAAGGATAAGGAGAGGCAGATGATAAAGGAGCGTTTTAAGGTAAGGAGGTGTTGGATGGGAGAAGAACATTCCCTGGTTGATTGGGACAGACAGATCTGCCTGAGGAGATCTTAGAGGGAAAGATCATCAGACTCAGTGTGGAGATGTGATTGCAGATGGGATGCTCACTGAGTTTTACTTTGGACAGGGTTTTAATGATGGGCTGGAGGAGCTGTGTAAGATCCAGAAGGCCTGGGCAATCCCAGACATGGAGCAACGGGACAAAATCCGCCGGGCACAGAAGACCATTGTGAAAGAGACCTATGGTGCCTTCCTGAACAGGTGAGACATCGTGCAACATTGTCCTCTCTTCTTTGGATTTACTGAGGTCTTTGGGGCCTAGAGTAGCCTGAGATGAGGCACCTTTCTACTTTTCACACTCAAACATCCCCAGGATGGACCCTGTTATAGTTGCAAACATCTGCTGTCACCCCAATTCCTTGGTCAGGGTGAGCACAGATGTTCTAGTGAGCACAAAGCTCTCAGCCACCCTGGGCTGTTCAGGTAAAACCCAGGAGAGCAGTTGTAACCAGGTCACTTGCCCCCTACAACATACTCTGTCAGATTCAAGTGGGATGTGCTGGAGTGTAGCTGATTTGTGACAGAGGAGGGACCAGTAGGTCTCTTTGCTGTGTCCAGTCATTCATCACCTGGGGATTGCCTTCCTTTGCAGATATGGCAACGTGCCCTTCACCAAGAACCCTGAGAAGTACATCAAATACCAGGTGGACCAGGTGGGGGAGATGATCGAGAAGCTGTTTGACACATCAGCATAAATCTCCAGCTGCCAAGTACAAGTCAGCACTCTTTCAGCAACCCTTGGGACTCCCTTCCCTTCTCCCCTGCCCCATTGTGGTGGGCAGGGTGTTATACTTGTATTTATCAGATTTATAAACCTGTGGAAACACTACCTCCTGGCTGTCCTTTCACCAGATCCACGGGATAAGGCAAAGGCTCCTATGTGGGGCTCTCTGGGTTCTTATGTTTGCATATCCTCAAGCCTGGGTATGTTAATGCCTTGATGTACAGCAGACATGGGGAGTGTGTTTAAAAAAGAGAAACAAAAACCTCACGAAAAGAACCCCAAAGCTTTATGGGCACAGCCCTTCTGCTAGGGGGAGGAGGCTGTGAGCTCCAAATGGAACTCCCTGCTTCCCTCATGGGTTTTTGGAATCTCAGTTCTGCAGAATCCCAAAGGATTCTCACATGGTTACTCTTGGCTGCTGTTTAGTTCAGTGGGTGAGGCATGATGCTGATTCTGGGGAGTGGTGGTGCCTGGCCATGGTGGTGCCTGGCAGGGCTGCAGTCTAGTCACATACAGGGGTGTTATACCTCAAAATTTGGTGAGCTGTCCCAGTAATGTCACTCTGCTCTGTGTGAGGCAGTGTCAGATGGGGGGATGCCAGGCTGGAGTCATGACAGAGCAGTGGGAGCTCCATGGCAGCCTGACTGGGTGCTGCTCCTCATTGATCTGAGGCAGAGCACATGTAGAAGTGTTCCCCTACTGATTTCTGCTCAGCACCTTCCTCCCATCCCTGTTTTCCTTCATCTCCTGGCTTGTTAAATCTGACACATCTCTTTCCTGCAAGCACCCAAGTCTGTTCCCTTCATTTAGCCCACGAGCATTGCATGAGGAGCAAGTGCTGCTCTCCCACATGCCTTGGAGCAATTCTGGCAAGCTTTGATACAGGAGCTGGACTCTGACAGCTTTGCAGCAAGGCCTTTCTGAGCTTTGGAACACCTGTGTTGTTTCTGTAATCTCTGGCCAAGCACCTCCTGCTCTTTCCTGCCTTGCTTCTGCTGCTTGCTCCATTATTTGCCTGTAACACTTGAAACAGAGAGTTTCCATAGAGCAAGGAGGCTCACAATAGCTGCTGTTTTGCAGTTTGGAACAAATCCATTATTCACCTGAGCCGTGTTTGCAGGAGTGAGTGTTTGCTGGTGTCTAATTAGCCCAGCAGTGGAAGAGCTGTTGGGTATTGGAACCTGGATGAGAGTACAGGTCCTGCTGTGACAGACCCAGCTCCTTGCCTGGGCTGCTACCTCTTCAGACATCTGTTTTTCAGGTAGCTCTTGGCCTTTCTCGACCCCTGACCTCCTCTTCCTCCTCAGCTTGGTCTGAACCACTACCTGATGTAACAAATGCCTGAAAAACAGCAGCTTTGACAGGCTTGTCCAGCCCAGAGCTGGAACACTCTGTGGGTTCAAGTCTTGTTCACCCTATCTGGCTATTTTTGTGTCTGGCCATGCAGGCTCACAGTGCTGACCTGAGAGCCTCCCTGCAGGGACCTTCCCTCCTGCTTTCAGGTCTCAAATGTCTAAGGAAACCTGAGACCTTAGTTCTTGTTGTTTTTACCTCTGCCAGCTCCGAGAGCCTCCCAAAGACTGGCAGGCGCCGGACAGCGTTGTAAAGCATAAGCAAAGCACTGCTGGCTTACATTGTGTGCAGTGTTGAGCCTGCTGGATACACAGCCAGACATTCACCAGAAGGAGCTGCGTTCCATCCTCCTGGATCCGTTTCTGCTGCTGCAACAGCCCGATCTGAATTTCTTTTTCCAAGAAAGTGGGTGGATTTCAGGTTAACCTGTAAAACATTTTTTATTGTGGCTGATCCCAGGGCGAGGCAATTCACCTGGAACAGTCACAGGCAGAGCCAGGGGAGGGAGAGGGAGCTTTAACTGCAGCATTTCTGGAGCACCTGAGCTTTAGTGTGCAGGAGCTGGAATCCTCCCTGTGCTGATGCTCTTGCGCCAAGCACAGTCCATGGAAAATGTGTGAAATCCTTTAGGGCCTGAAAGCCATATCCTGCTCTCCAGAGGCTCTGGGAATGCCTCTGCATGGCCCACACTGAAGAGGCATTGCTGGGCTTTACTGTCAGCCCATTCCCCCAGGAAGGCTGTACCAGAGGGCTGGTGAATTGCTGGTCCAGCCTGGCTCAGAACTGGGGAGATGTGGCCAGAGATAGGATGCAAAATGTCCCAGTCTCTCCATTACCAGCTGACTGGGTTGCTTCTACCTCAGGGATGCCCTGGCTGCATCTGGAGGAAAGGAATGGGGGTAAGAGGCTGCTGGGGGCTGACAGCTGAGCTTGGTGGCAGCCACACAGCGAGGAGGAGCTGGAGGCAGTGATTCCCTGGGGGAAGAGGTAGCTTCTGCTGCTCTCGGGTGTATGGCTCCCAGGTGGGTATCCAAGACCCTCATTTTCCCTGAGCTAACAGGAAAGCTGAACCACCTAATCCCTGTTTCCTAAATCCAGCCTCCTGCTCATGCTGGCTTTAATCATTCCCTCACTGCCTGCAGGGAATGAATGTGGGGAGCTGGATGGGCTCTCAGCCTTGCTGAGCTGCTGCTCGGGCATCGGGACCTGCTTTGGGAGCAGCAGTTATCTGCGGCTCTTCCTCGGGGTGGGAGCGGGGGGAGCTGCTCACCCGCTCCGGGCTGACCTCGTGCCGTTCTCCTCCAACACTTCGCAGCACCGGGGAAAGGCTCCGCGGGCTCCTTGGCTTTTTATGGTAAGGAATGTTTGCAACAAGTTAATTAAGAGCGATCATGGCAGGCAGCACGGTCTGACCCTCTCACAGCTGAGCCCTTCACACCCCCTGAAGAGCTGAGCCGTGAGCGATGCTGAGACCGTGGGAAGGGGCCAGGAATGGGGCTGAGCCCCCTCTGCCTCCCCCTCTGCTTCCTCCAAGGCTCCTATGGGGTTTAACACCCCCCCCTTCACCTCCCGTTCTGCCCTGACAGACTCTCTGATTGCCAGAGCCCCATTTCTCCACTGTTTTTTTTAGCTCCAGGGGCCAGGCTGGGGGATGTGCCAAGGTCTGTGTGTGCTACCTGCTTGCCTCCTCATACTGGGGAGCAAATTTGGCAGAGTGTTTGTAAACAAAACGAAAGCAGAATCCAAAACAACTTCAACACCAGGGATAAATCCACATGCTGGAGAGCCCACATTAACTGAGGTTTCAGCCAAGTGTTCCTCACCTCCCTGTCCACTCTTGGGCTTGATGGGAGCTCTGTTTAGCCCATTTATTTTCCAGTTGAATCTCCTTTTGTTAAACTCTAACTGGAACATGGGGACTTGCAGTGGTCTTAAGATAAAACCTCCCAAGGGAATGGACCTGGAGCCAGTTTCTCTCAGCTAGGAGGATGCTAAATGGCAGCAGGTCATGATGCTCTTGTCTTTTCCATCCGGGCCTGATATGCTCTGTGATTTGGGGAGGAAAGTCAGTTCCCAAAATGGTTTTATGCTGGCAGCAAAACCTGGTGCTTACCTCTGGAGGGCTCAGCAAGGCATGGGCTGGGTGGGACGGTGTTGGTTTCCTCCTCAGACAAGCAGGGACAGTGGCAGATAAGCTGGGAGGAGCACTTTTCCCTATTTTTGTAGTATCCTATAAGTGGTGCAATGATCCAGCAGCTGGCCCAGGCTTCACTCTCACTGCCTGCAGACGAGTCAGTACCGATCAATGGGTGAGGATCCATAAAACAAGGAGGGTGGGTTGGATGTGTCACACTGCAGAGGCTCGTGGAAGTCCTGACCTTGCTGTCTGATCACCACAAAGCACCTGCTGCTCCTGCTGAGGGTGAGAGCAGCTGTGTGAGCCATGGTGTGTGTGTCAGAGGGATTCAGGGGTGCTGGAGGCAGCAGTGAGGTGCAGTCCCCCAGGCTAGATGCTGTGCAGAGCTTGCCTCCAGCCTGCTGCCACACTCTGGGGTCTCACTGCTGAGCAGTGAGCAGAAACAAGCTGGAGACTGGGGTTCCATGGCCCAGGAGAGAGGCTGCAGTGATGCTTTGTGCTGGGAGCTGAGTTAAGGGTGTCCTGGCATGTGTCTTCAAAGTGGCCATGAGGTGGCTGGGCAGCTCTAGAGCAGTTGGCAGGGCAGGGCTCAGTCATGGACTTGGGAAGATGTTGGAAAGGCTGGGGTGGGAAGGAGGGGAGCAGGGTCAGTGTCTCTTCTGTGATGGCATGAAAGGACAGAGGTCATTGCACCCCCAGCCATGCCAGCACAGGGGCCCATGTCCTTGGGCAGTGCAGAGGTGATGGGGCAACATCTTCATCCCTAAGGACCTCCATCCCTCTCCAGGAGAGGGGGTTGAACCCCTTGGTGTGTAAGGATCCACTGGGGCCAGATCCTGTGCCCCTCTGCACAGAGGTGGATAAGGGCAGGAGGAAGATAAGGCTTTTAGCTGTGTTTGTGCAGCTGATTGAATGTTCTCCCTGGCTGTGAAGGGTTGAGCAGAGAGATAAATGCAGATGTAATTAATGGAGCTGTTTATATGCTGCTCTCTGTGACTTATGCTGTGAGCAACCCTAGACTAAATATCAGTGTTATTGATATGAGGCAGTGGCTGATTTATGGCCCTCTGTGTGGGGACAGGAAGATCTGGTTATAATAACACTCAGCAGGGGAAAATAAATGTTTTACAACCAAAAACTGCTCAGGAAGAAAGGCAAAGTATTGGGGATGGGTGGAGGAGGGCTGTGTTGGGACCAGACCCTCAGGTAGATAGAAATAGCCTCCTACGATGCACTCCAGTCTTGGGGAGCTCTGCTGTGGGAATTCACAAGAGGGAAATCTGTGCAGACAGACTTACACCCTCTGTAATGGCAGTTTATAGAGAGTGATCTTCACAGGGACTTGGTGCTGCCAGAGTACAGACATGGGAATCGCAGGGATGCTCAGCACAGCTCGTTCCAGCTCTCGTGTGCTTTCACCACCACCTCTGGCTGTGCTCTGCCACAGGGTTTTCAAAAGAGTTAATTGATCCTATTTCAGTGATACTCTTGTACAGAAATGAGGGTCTCTCTTTAAAGCAGTTGCAGGGTTCAGCTCTCATGGAGCCTTTGCAGCATTAAGAGTGTGTGTGTGAGTCACACAGCCTCTTGTGCACAGGTGTGGCTGCATTCAAGGGGTGCAGTGACATTCCTTGTGCCACAGTGGCCCCCCCTGCATGGACATAAACCACATCCTCCACCCCACCCTGCTCAGCTTCCCTCTGTCCAGCAGGTCCCACCACCCCTCCAGCACCCACCTCTCCTCCACTGCAGCTGTGGGTGTCTCAAGGGACCTGGACACAGGAGGTGGGATGGAGGTGCTTTATTGAGGCTTTCCTGGTTGGCTGGGAACCCCCAGTTCTCACACAGCCCCAGCTGACCAGCCCCACACCACAGCACAGGGAAACAGTGCCAGTACTCTGCTCTGCTCATCTCCACAAGCATCTCACCTGGCTGAGATGCTGAGCTGTGCCTGAGCTGTGCAAAGGCATTAAAATTCTCCCCCAGCACTGACCTGCTGAAGTCCCATTCTGCTTCCCCTCCTGTGGGGCTGTGCTCCCCCAGCAAACAGCCTCCCTCCCTCCCTCCTGGTCCTGGCTGACCAGCTGCTCTGCAGAGCCTTTCATGAACCAAAATGGCAGAGATGAGCCATGGTCAGAGTGCAGGGCAGTGTGCTCAGCAGTCCCATCCTTGGGCTGTGGAACTCAGCTATGGATACTGCTTCCAGCCATGCTCCATCTGTAGGAAACTGCCTCCAGGAGACATGAAAGCCCAGCCAGCACCAGCTGTACCAGGAAGGTTTGTCTCCTGGTATCTGTTTCTCTACTGGAATTTCCTAGCTGAGTCAGGTTTGTGCCCATGTGGCTGTGCCCATCAGTGCCATAGGATGCAGCTCCTGAATCAGGACACAAACAAAGACTTCCCAGATGTTCCTAAGAGCGCACACCCTAACTCCAGCCAGATGCTGTGCTGGTTGGAGGGACCAGAGCTTTCAACAGGCTCCAGATGCAACGGGGAGTAAGTCCATCCGTGACAGAGGAACAGGTGATTACACAGGAGAGTGGATTTGGGGATTTGATCTCTCTGCTCTCAGCAAGTGCTGGGTGGAAGCAAATCCTGCCCTTGGATCCTCAGTTGGTTTCTTGGCTGAGTCTGCATCAGCAGCATCACAGTTGTGATATCTGGGTGCAATTGAATGAAAAGAGTACGATTCGAAGCATTTCAACCCAAAACATAGCCTATCCCCAGGCCTGTGATGCTGCAGGAGACTGCAAAGCCACGAGGTGGGAAGAAGCTTTGCTAGCTGACGTTGAAGGAGATGAAGGAGTCATCTGCTTTCTGCTGGTATCCCACCAGCTCTGCCTCCCCCCAGGGCTGGGCTGGGACCCTGCAGTGCACGGCGGAGCGGCCGGGCAGGGCTTCGCTGAGGTGGGTCACCTCGCTGAGCTCTGCCTCCAGTGTGCTGACGGTGTTTGTCACGTGGGTCACGTGCACCTTGTGGACTGCCTTCTTCTGCAAGAGGCAGATGAAGATCTTCTTGAAGCCCTTGCGGAAGTGTTTGGAGACCAGGGCGTAGACGATGGGGTTGACGCAGGAGTTGGCGTAGGAGATGACGTGCGAGAGGATGCGGAGCACGTACGTAGCATGGTTGAGGGGAAAGTACCCGAACCAGACACAGAGGATGACCAGGTGATGTGGCAGCCAACAGAGGCAGAAGAGGACAGCTACAATGATGATCATCCTGGTGACCTTCCTCTTGGCCTTCTTGGACTCAGACATGTCTTGGAGAGGATCCACAGACCTCCACAGGTAGCGAATAGTCCGCATGTAAGTGAGGCTGAGGATCAGCACTGGGATGATGTAGCTGAAGATGAAGGTGCAGATGTCCATGATCTTGCGCTGGGAGATCTCCCAGATGGGGTGGCAGACAGTCAGGTTGGCCAACTGGAACTGCTGGTAGTAGCTGAGGTAAGGGCCCGAGAAGATGAAGGAGAGCCCCCAGATGAGGCAGATGGCCATGAGGGCATTCCGGGGTGTCCTCAGCTCCCTGGAGTGCAGAGGGTATCGTATGGCCAAATACCTGCACAGGAAAGGGAGAGGGATACAGCTGCAGTCCTGGAGAGGGCACAGAGAGAACATCTCCAGGAGTAGATTGGAGAAAGGGCAGAAGTGCTGGATTTGAGCTTTCTAGGGTATTTAGTCACACAACTGATTCCCTGATGCTTCTCAGGGTACCCATGCAGCATAGTACAGTGAAGGAGGTCCTCTCCCTGACCCTGGCCCATCACCCTCTCTGCTCCCAGCAGAGCTTGTGGGGATGATGGGGATGGTCCCCTTCTGTCCCTCTCCCTCATCCAGCAAGTCCTCACTTGATCATCACTCTGTTTGGCACAAATGATAGCAGCAGTGAGGATACAAAGGCAGGAGCAAGTCCTCAGGATCCCCAGACACAGTGACACCTGAAAGCTCATCACCCCTTTTCAGTTCTGCAATTAGCTGGTTCCTTAATTATGCCCAGATCTGGGGGTTTGTGCAATCCCCCTCTGTCCCCTCAGCTCAGTGGGACAGGGGCAAAGGCAGCCCCTGGCTGTGTTTTAGCTCCTGGGGGTGCTGTCCTGGCAGCCAGCAACGTGCTGGGATGGGATGGCAGGACACATCCAGCCCAGCTCTGGGGCCACTGTGCTTCTTCCCAGGGGACTTGTATGCAGAATTTCCACATCCCATCGTGCAGGATTTTGGCAGTGAGCAGAGCAGCTCCAAGAGCTCTCTGCCTCTTGCTTGCTGCAGGTTCATAACCCACCCTTGTAGAGGCAGGGGCTGCGCTAGCAGGGGGTGAAGTGCAGGCAGAAGCAACAGGTTTCCTGGCTAAAACCCACCCTAGGCTAGGCTGGGACAGTCACTGGGACAAGGGACAGCACTGGGACAGAAAGGGGCTTTTTGCTAATAAAGGGGGAGGTTGGGAAAATCATAGAATCATAGAATCAACAAGGCTGGAAGAGACCTCAAAGATCATTGAGTCCAACCCTACCATCGTTACTAGACCATGACATGTCCCAGTTCAAACCTCCCAGTGTCTTACCCTCTTGGAGGTTTGCCAGCTTTGCCAAGGTCTGTTGGGAGGGTATGAGCCTTTTTATGCATCCCAGGAAAAGACAGGGCTGCAAAGGGACTGAGCTTTGCTTCTCTCTGGTTTTCCACCCCTCCTTCAACTGCCAGAGCCTGCTGACAAACCCCAGACCTACAGCTTTGGGGTCTGAAAGTTTCCTCGAGCTGTGCACTG
>NW_008672035.1:0-1430 GCF_000695815.1 Acanthisitta chloris | reverse complement strand
TGAACCTTGGTGGTTGCATTTCCTTGCACACAGCAACCGGAAAATACTCCTTAATTCCCCCAGGAGCCTTGGGAGATTGCAGCAATCAGGGTTTAGCTCCAGGGGATTCTATCCCTTCTCTGCCTAGGTGGGATCCAGAGAAGGGAGAGCCTCAGGGTGCAGGGACCCTCCCCATGCCCTTTCCTACCTGTCGAGGGAGACGGTGGCCAGGGTGAAGCTGCTGGCATACATGGTGAGGTAGATGAAGAAGTGCACAGCCTTGCACATGAAGGGCCCAAACACCCAACCCTCCAGGGTGTAGATGGTGGCTTGGAAGGGGACACAGAAGAGGATGAAGCAGAGATCAGCCACCCCCAGGTTGAGGATGAAGAGGTTGGTGGTGTTCTTCACCTGCCCATTGCGCAGCAGTACGGCCAGGACCAGGCTGTTGCCCACTGTGCCCACGAGGAAGATGATGAGGTACACCAGAGGGATGATCACGGACTCGGGCTGCCACCCCCCTTCAGAGCCCACCACTGAGCTGTTCATGGCTGGGAGCGCACGGAGCAGGGATGGGCAGAGGGAATGATGGTGGAGAAGGCACCAGGAAGGCACAGAGAGGTCAGTGAGGGATCTACCAGGAATTGCACGGGAAAAGAGGTGCACAGAGAGGTCAGTGAGGAGCACACTGGGGATGCATAGGGAATGGGTGGCCAGGAAAAGGAGTGCAGTGGGAAGCACAGCAGGGATGCAAAGGAAAAAGGGGTGCACAGAGCAGTCAGTGGGAGATTTACCAGGGAATGCACAGGAAGAGCACACTGGGGAGCACAGAAGGGATGCAGAGGAAAAGGGGGTGCAAGGAGAGGTCAGTGAGGAGCACACCAGGGATGCACAGGGAAGGGGTGGACAGCAAAAGGGGTGCACAGAGAGCAGAGGGGAGAGGCAGGGGAAAGGGGGTGCATGGAGAGGGGGAGCACAGAAGAGGTGCAGAGGAAAAGGGGGTGGAAGGAGAGTGCAGTGGCAAGCACAGCAGGGATGCAAAGGAAAAAGGGGTGCACGAAGAGGTCAGAGGGGAGCACACTGGGGATGCACGAGGAAGGGATGGGCAGCAAAAGGGGTGCAAGGAGAGGTCAATGAGAGGTTTACCAGGGATTGCACAGGAAAAAGGGGTGCACGGAGAGCACGCTTGGGGAGCACAGAAGGGATGCAGAGGAAAAGGGGGTGCAAGGAAAGGTCAGTGGGGAGCACACCGGGGATGCACGGGGAAGAGATGGGCAGCAAAGGGGGTGCAAGGAGAGGTTATTGGGGATGCTCAGGGAAGGGATGCACAGAGAAAGGGATGCGGGGAGAGCAGAGGGGAGAGGCAGGGGAAAGGGGGTGCCCGGAGAGCGAGCGGGGGGACCCGGCGGGACTCACGGAGAGCGGGCAGGGAGTGCGAGGGGCACGCAGGG
>NW_008672034.1:12177-33935 GCF_000695815.1 Acanthisitta chloris | reverse complement strand
GAGGCCGCCACGTGTCGCTCACCCACATTCCAAGGTGTGCAGGTGCAGGATCAAAAACTTTTTGTGGTTTTGGTTGGTTGGGGTTTTTTTTTTTCCCAGGAAAACAAATTAGGACCTTCACTACTTGTAGCTAAAATTGCAGAAGTAAAGGCAGTTTTGTGCGAAAATGTAAATGAAGTTCTGTAGTCCTTACTCTAGGTTTGAGCAGGTCGCTCTGATGCTAATTGCTTTCTCTACAACTTAGAAATGTCATTTCTGAACACTTTTTTTATTAAGAATACATTTAGGTTTCAAATAAGTTTTATTAATCTGCATGAGACTCACAGTGTATACAATTAGCAGTTAGAAAAGTTAAGTTTTTGGCTGGTTTTAACTAACGGAAAATGGAAGCTATCCTGACCTATAGTCTCTTGCCATTCTTTTGTCTGAACATTTCAGGTTCCACTAGTGTAACAGCTGAATCAAACACTTAGACATCAATCAATTCTTCTCATGAGCATGATATTACTGGTCTGACAGCTCCGTTAACTTTAGACTTCATGTTTTTGTTAGTGCAATTACTACAGAATCCTTTTGTTTGCGATTCTTCTCAAGCAAAACAAAAGCAATTTCTGCGGTTTCTACGAAACCGCCGTGAATTCTTTGAAGTCATACTGTTCACAGCCACTCCCAGATCTGCTGCTAGGCAGGAGAGGGTGGCACTGGTGCTGGGGGTGAAGGGGCAGCAGCAGCTGGGAGAGGTGACCAGCACTCATAGGTTTTTTTTATCCCAAGTGCTGCATTTGATGAATGTCGTTGGAATATGCTGTGACAATTTTTTGCTGGGAGTTCTGTGTGCTGGTGAACTCGGGGGCTTTCTTGGCATTCAAACCTGATCATCTCTGGATGAAGCTGCCGTGGAGAAACACCATCTCTGGGGTCAGCTGTGTGGTTGGGGCGTGCGGATTCTCTTCGGAGGGAAAGGAAGTCGTTGATTAATTGCACTTTTTACGATGCTTTTAGCCTCGTGGCTGGGGATGCCACAGCCAAGGCGAAGGCACGGGGTCAGTACAACAAGGTGAGCCCAAGGCCTACCTCTGTCACTTTATGGCTAGTCTGGGTGTACAAAAATCTGTGTCAGAAACAGTTTCTAGGCCTTAAAATGCAAATGTTCCCGTTCAGTCCCTGTGTTGGAGGAACTGTAGGCCGGAGCTGCCGTACCGACGTGGCCAGCGCGTCCTCCACGCCCCTCTCCGTGATTCAGGACATAGCTGCAGTGCAAAGACATTTTTTTCTGGGAAGAGCTTGAAAGAGTTGTGCTAATCTGATGTGAAATAGGTTTGGCTCACTATCCAGCAGCCATTTAAAGCAACTTTTGAAACTAAACTTCCATTTGTTGTTCGCAAGAAGTGTTCGTGATGCTGTGGACTCATCCTGGCCTGGGCCCCCGGGGCTGCAGTGATCCCTGTGCTGGACGGCGTGGGGTTACTGCTGCCTCAGCCTCCTC
This sequence comes from Acanthisitta chloris, assembly GCF_000695815.1. Classification (NCBI taxonomy): domain Eukaryota; kingdom Metazoa; phylum Chordata; class Aves; order Passeriformes; family Acanthisittidae; genus Acanthisitta; species Acanthisitta chloris. The sequence goes on along the minus strand of NW_008672034.1, from coordinate 32,449 downwards.
CTGCTCCAGGACTCTGGAATGCCCCTGTCAATCCTGCTGCAGTACAGGCACTCGGAGAAGCTGCACTTCAAAACGAAAAGCTGTTTCCAATAAATTACTTGAATCGTCAGTGCATTTGAGAAACAGATGTTCAGGTGTGTTTGAAGGCCAAAGTCATCAATTCCTGGTGGTGTCCATGGGTTTCTCAGCCTCTCTGTCAGGGGTGACAGTGTTTTCAGGCTGGTGACATCACAGAGCACTGAAGTACACGTAATCACACAGGGCTTAGGGGTTGGTTTCTTTTCAAGTGTCTTGAGAAAGTCTTTATTTTTGGTGACTGTTTTTTCTTGAGAACACATACTGTGAGCTGTGTTCAGCCAGGGAGTGATACTACTGAAGGGTGTGAGACCTCATTGAGGAGATCAGTTGTGAGAAATCCTTTAACTGAACTTCTGCCGTGAATTTTATCATCTCGATGGCATTTAATATATTCTGGTGATGTTCCTGTAACAGAGATGAGTGTTGTGTTTCACCTTGCAAGTCATACACTTTAATAGTTTAGTTCTGAAGCTCCTTGAAGATTCTGCTTTTGGTTAAATGACTGAGTCAAGTCCTCCTTATTTTAATCTCTACTGCTGGGAAGGTTCTTCTACAGTTTAGAAACTGCATCTTCTGACCAGTGCCAGTTCCCATGAGTACCATGGATCTGTGTGGCTCCAAATCTTTGTTACTCCACATTGGCCTTCTAAGCCAACATCTCTTTCACCAAACCATCAGCTGCAGAGAGGGAGGAGAGGTTGGAGCTCCCTCTGACCCCACAGAGGGAACGTGAAGCCGTTTCGGGGCTGAGCTCACACTGAGGTTTCAGTCAGGGAAGGGTGAGGAGGGAGAAGGACCTTTCAAATGACATTTGGACCCAGAGATTTTCAAGCAAAGCCAGGGCAGGGCCAGGGCCAGTGTTAGCCCAGTGAGCATTTGGCATAGCCTCATTTCTAAGAACTGGGCATTCAAATCCACGTTTGGAGCTGTTTATGGGCTCACCACGCAGCAGTCCACGCGCTGCCGGAGCAGGAAACTGATTTCACTCCCCAGGAGAGGCAGAGGAAATAATCATTCATTGTAAACGCGCTCAAGTATTTGTAGTGCTGCCAGAAGAATTAGCTGGGGGAGCCTCAGCCAAAGCATCTCCTCCTGTCCCTGGGCCAGCCTGGGAAAGCCCTGCTGCCTTCACCAGCCGAGGCTCCCGAGGGCTTTTCCTGGGACTGGAGCTTTCTTGTCTAGCCCCAGCACTTTTCAGGGCAGAGTGGGCAATGATTTATTTCTTCATCTCTTCCTTACCTTGTCTTTTGATACAGAAATGATTTTCTTTTTGGCCACAATCAAAGTAGTACAAACTTAGGTCTTTATTGAGAAGCTGTGGGAGAAAAAGATTCCAAGTGGCTCTTTCTTGTTATTCCTAGTGACAACAAACATCATTTTCTTTGTTTGTGGGTATTACTGTCTATCAAACTCATCCCTTTGGACCTTCACTGCAGTAGGGCTGAGGCTGAGTGGTTCATTCTGTGTTGTTCAGTACCAGAAACAGTTTGCACTGTTGTGCTGCAGTGCTGAGTGACACCTCAGCCACTCGAGGGCTGTGGCTGAGCAGCTGAACCTCTGGAGATGTTCCATGGGAGAGCAGAGAAGCTTTAACTCTCACCCCTCAGCAAGGCACAGTGTGGGTTTGGCCCTGTTGGGTTTTCCAAGAGTCCAGTCAGATCTGTGCTGTTTGTGGATGGCCATTTCAGACTCAGAAGCAATAATTCCTTAGGAGTGTTTCTCTTCTGCTGGTTCGATGACTTTCACAGAGATTTATTGCCTAAATAGCCTTTTAATCCCACGGATCTGGTGTTTGCTGGCGCTGGCTGTTAGCAGTTATGGAAGGATAGGAGTTGTTCATCATCAGGACGGAGGAAGCCAATAAATCCAGTGGAGCTTTGTGCTCCTTGAAAGACACAATGTCCTTTTCCCCTTTCACTTGGAGCCTTTTCCTAGACTCTGAAATATTCCCGGCGCGTCGAGCTTGAAAAGGATTCAGCTGCAAATTCCACCTCCAGCTTTCCTTGCCAATGCCAATAGTGGTGTGCAGGCCCCAGGATGGAAGAGAGGGCCAAGCCTTCCTCATCCCTTTCCCATCTGACCTGAATCCCACAGCACTTGGAATGACAGCAGCAACAGCAGTGCTTGTTGCCAGGTACCTCATCAAAACCTCGGTTCCACCATCAGGAATGTGTCCCCTGCCTTGGTCTGGGATGAGCTGGAATTCCTCTGGCATCCACCAGGATGGATGGGGCAGGATTGTCCTGGCTGCCAGGGCTCAGGGATGTGCAGGTTGAGAGTAAAGGTGGAGGAGGTCCCAGTTTGTTGGTGGGAGAGCTGCCCCCATGCCCTGGCAGGAGGGAGGCACAGGGAGATCGTAGCTGAGTCGCTGAGCTCTGGGGGTTTAGGGGTGTCTGTCCCTGTGTGTGCACACACTGCTGGGGCCAAAATACCTGGGGGGGTTGTGTGCTCACTGTCACTGCACTCCACAATGTTTCCCGCTGAGTTCTTCCAGGTTTCCCTCATCCTAGTGCGATGTGAGACGAGCTCAGCTGTGAATATGTATCTTATCTAAGTGAACAAGTAAACTCCTGCATGATATTCCAAGCACATGTAGCAGCTTCGGCATCTGAAGTATCTATCGTGAAAGAGAAGTTGGTTTTCTTTGCAACTGTTTTGTCCTCGTTTCCTTTGAATAGGCCAAATAAATGTAACGGACACCAAATGTTGCACAGAAATGTTGTTAATGACTGTGTGTAAAAGAAATACCAAATTTTTATTTTGTTTTTCGCAGAAACTTTATGGTTCCAGAGAAGTCCTTTAGCTGTTTTCCTTCCTTAAACGACAAAGCTGAACGTTTGTAAAGCACGTTAGGAAAAAAAAATAATGGTCATTTGGGCAAAGGGGAACTACCCAAAGTCTCCTGTTTATCATGTTGCATCTGAAGGAGCTGCAGAGGCTCAGATACCAACCAGGATTTGAATTTGAGGCTCAGCAGGTTGGAAATTGCCTTAGAAAACAACAGAAAGACTCAATTCCTTTTCAGCAATCTGATCATGAAGGTGCTCCAGGTTTTCCCATCGTTGAAATTAAAATCATCTCCTGGAAAACTGATTTGGTTTGAGGGGGAAACCAGGACACAGTTCAATTTGACATACTCTGGCACATTTATTCTTAAATTTGGAAGTTGGGGGTGAAGCTCTGGGAGTGTTTAGCATAATCTTCAGTACTCTGCACCTACTCAGTCCTTAGTGACAGCCAAATTGCAATAAGGAGCCCCAAAATCCTGAATTTCCTCTCAACAAATTGGCAGTTCCCAATGTTATGTTTGTTCCCTGGTGTAACATGGACACTAAGCCCTTTCTGTAGCCAAATGACCAGCTTGTTTTAAATGCCTCATATTACTAGAAAGCTGCATATAGGCATCTCATAGCGGGGAAAATAAATTTAAAAAAATGAAAAAAAAAAAGAGAATATTTAGTTCCTTTGTGAACTGGCCATATGACAACTACTTTTTTATCAACTTATTAAGTTGGGGCACTATAATAGCTCTTGCTGAGTTTAGCAATGTTTATAAGCATGTGTTAAACACATACTGTTGTTTTATGAGGAAAAAGGGATAAAGAAAAGTGATGTCACAGATGAATGTTTGAGTGCGTAGACGGCATAATGTATGTATGATTTTTATTTCTACACTGTTGAGCTTATTTTCTGTTGTAAGGTTAAAAACAAAGATTTGTTGCATGAGAACTGTTTTATTGTGTTCTGCACTTTCTGTTCTTTTTTTGTATAATCTTGATTTTTTTTTTTCATTTATGCATAGAAAAGAAAAAAGAATTGAATTTAGAACTATTCTACTCCACGAGACATTGTGTTCCGATCTGTTGTTCCGGAGTTCGATCTCAATAAACGTTTCAGTAAGAGTTGGTGGCTCGTGTCCCTGTGGTGTGTTTGTGGGGATGGTGAGCAGAGGCACAGCTCTCCCTCCAGGTGGAATCACACAGGTTTTACAGCCTGAGAGCTGCTGACACTTTTCCTAAGCTGTACAAGGCAAACAACACTCACCTGCTCCCCAAAGCTTCAGCAGCATTTCCAAAAACATTACTGCCAAATGTCGCCTGGCAAAAATCTGAGTGTTACAATTCACAGCTGAATCTAAACTCACCTGACTCTTGCAGGTTCAGGTGTAAAACACAAAGGAGCACAGGTGGAGGAGCAAACAGGGACACCCAGGACAGGTGTGTGTTCCCAGCTCCAAGCTCTGCTCTGACCCAGGAGGAGGTGAAGGGTGGTCACTGTCACCTGCTGAGCTGCTGAAATCCATCACCTCGTGCCATCACCAGGGCTGAGGCTCTCCCCTTCCTGCAAAGCTCTGCTCTGACCCAGGAGGAGGTGAGGGGTGGTCACTGTCACCTGCTGAGCTGTTGAAATCCATCACCTCATGCCATCACCAGGGCTGAGGCTCTTCCCTTCCTGCAGGGGACAGGGAGGCTCCAGCTCTTCCATGGCCACAGGGAGGGGCTCATCCCTCCCTTTCCATGGGATCCCCCTGCATGGGAGGCCTGGGAGTGTCTCAGGAGGAAATAAGCACCACCTATGAGTCTATGACTTTATAACCATAAGCAGCTTCCAAAGAAACCAGTTCCCATCCAAACTGGCTAACTAATGTCTTGGGCCATTGGGAGTGACCAGAGGGGAAAGCTGAGAGGATCTCTGGGTCAGATCCCAAACACCAGCTGACAAGGTTAAACTCAGAGTGCAGACTCAGATGTCCTGTCTGATTTCTGGTTTCCTTGATGGATTTGATCTGTGACTTCTCCCGAAGGCAATTCCTCAAAATCAGTATTGGCAGCTCAGAGAAGTCAATGCTAAGTCAATGCCCACATGGGGTTTGGTTAATTTCTCATAGAATCATCACATAATCACAGAATCATTAAGGCTGGAAAAGGCCTCCAAGACTGAGTCCAACTTTTGCCCAGTCACCCCCTTGTCAACTAAACCACAGCACCAAGTGCCATGTCTGGTCATTTCTTAAACACCTCCAGGGATGGTGACTCCACCACCTCCCTGGGCAGCACATTCCAGTGCTTGACAACTGTTCGTGTGAAGAAATCCTTCCTGGTGTCCTGCCTGAACCTCCCCTGGCACAGCTTGAGGCCATGTCCTCTTGTCCTGTCACCAGCTGCCTGGGAGAAGAGGCTGAACCCACCTGGCTACGACCTCCTTTCAGGGAGTTGCAGAGAGTGATAAGGTCCTCCCTGAGCCTCCTTTTCTCTCCTTCCCAGGGCCTGGGAGGCTGCACCAAGTGGGATTTGTGCAGCACCATCCCTGTCCTGACAGCTGCCAGGGATGGAGGGGGGAGCCAGACGCCAGAGGGGATCCTGCGGGTTAGCGCAGCAGCTGAAATGGTGCAAACGGGTGAGGAATGCACAGCGAGGGGTGAGGATGGGGTTTGGCTCCATTCACTCCAACAGGCTGAGATGGACAGGCAGGATTCTACCAGCACTGAAGGAGAAAGGGACCTGGTTCCCCGAACAGCGGGCTGGGAGGCAGACGAAGGGGCTGATCCCTCCCTCCCTGCGTGGACAGGCTGAATTTCCAAGCGGCTCCATTCTCCGCAGCGCGTTCTTTCTGGACGCAAACAAACACTGCCATCCCCTGGTTTGATCGTACAATTACAGAACAGCTCAATTGGGAAGGGACTCAACGATCGCCAAGTCCAACTCTCTGCTCTGCACAGCATTACCGAAAACTGAACCGTATGACCAAACGTCGTGGGCTCCTGGTGGGTTCTCTCCACTCCTCTCAGGTTCCCACGAGTTCGGGAGACCAGGGAAAAATAAACAGCAAAAAGGAGCTGACAAACATTAGCCTTGAGACTCCCAAGAAATTAAAGCGTCTTCCCCAGAGGGAGAGAAGGGGATGGTGGCACACGCTGGACACTGAGGACGTGGGAGCTCAGGCTGAGGCTGACCAACCCCAACAGCAGCAGTGTGAGGGCCAGAGAGGGATGGAGTGTGCTCAGCCCAGACACTCACAGCCTCTCTTCTTCTGCCAGGGGCATCTGCTGCTCAGGAGGAGTTTGTCCCTTCACCAGGAGTGACTTGGAGAGAGACAACTACACCTGGCAAGCTCAGCAGGCAGCGCAGCAAAGAGGAGCTCTGAGGAGCACTGGGGATCAGAGAGTCCCTTCCCCTGTGCCTTCCCACCACCAAGGGGCCCATGGAAGTACCTGAAACTCCACTGGAAACTTCACAGAACCCACAGCACTGTGCCTGCAGGTTCCTTCCCACAGCTGAAATGCTGGAGCAAAGCTGAGAAGGTGAAAGCAGGTTTAAAAGGTTGTCAGGAATGAAAATCAATGCAGGCAGGGACAGGCAGGAGGCAGGTTGGTGCAGCTGGGAAAGTTCATTAACAGCCCTTGAGTGTCTGTGTAGAGAAATGTTTAACTCAGTAAATAATTCCTGTCACTTACCCCCAGGAGCCAGACAGGGCCAGGGGAGGAAAGAAGGAACCTGAAAGTCACAGATGTGAGGCTCAAAGGGGACACGTTAGAGCAGAAGCTGTTTCAATGCAGAGATAACAACCCAGGCCAATCTTCACAGCACACAGAGGATGTTAAGACAGTGCTAAAATCATCACTCTCATGTATGGAGTTACACAGGAAAAAGAACAAAGCCCACAGAGAGGCCAAGGTATCAATATAGTGTTTAATATTCTTAAATTGATAAAAAAACTAAAAAGGTAAAATTTCAGTTACCATCACATGATAAAAACGTTTATCAGCAGAAGTATCACATGGAGAACATTTCCAGCAGTTCCACCCATTAGTCCTGCACTGTGCATTAACAGAAGGAGCAGCCCATTTTCTCCATTCTCAGTGTTCTGAACACTGTTTTCCACTTTGCTCTGATACAGATAAACTATCCTACACGGATTTATTGCTTTACTTGTAGACAACTGTCACCAGTGACAAAGTCACTGTGCACCAGGCAGGGATGAGGGAATGCTGCTCTGGGGACTCCTCCAGGCTGCAGCCCGTGGTCCTTGCTCCAGGTTTGAGGACACTGCAGAGCCTCAAAATGGTTCTACCCAAAACAGCAGCAGTTCCTCTGATGGCAGAAACAGGGACTGAAGGGAGGAGGAGCAGAGCTTTGTTTGCACAGGGACTGAGAGCTGGTTCCAAAGGCAAATATATACAGGAATTAAATAAATTAATGCTCCAGATAAAAATAATCAGTTTTGCAGACTATTAGAAATGCCAAATGCTGTGCATTGTTTTTACAGGGAAAAAAAAAAGTTTAAAAAAGTAAAATAGTCATTGAAAATATCCCAGTGTCTCATTTCAGCTGCAGGAGCTTTCAGTGCTGTCTGTGTCTGCAGCTCTAACCAACAGCCCCAGGAACACCACGGGGGAGGGACTCTGCCCAGCTGCAGCTGTGAGCTCACAAAGATGCTCAGCACTGACAGCAGCTCCTAAGTCCAACAAGTGCACTTGGGTTTTGCCTCTCTGTACCCATTTTCAGCACTACAGGCTGTACAGACAACATGGAATCCCATTTTTAGGCAACTCTGCACTGTCTGGAGAGAGCTCCAGGGGAATTCCTGAGCTGACTCCAGTGCTCCCAGCGTGACCTGCACCAGGCAGTGTGACCTGTAACCCTGACCCTGCACACCACCTCGTGTCCAGTCTGACCCCAGTGACCTCTGCCCACATTGCTGTTCCTTTATCAAACCTAGAGGAGCAGAACAAGGGGTGAGGAGAGATTTGCTTCGATTTCCGTTTTCTACAGCAACACAGGGACTAAAATAACTCAATAAATACAAGACAGTAACACTGACAGGTAGTTGAAATAGATGCAAAATGCTGGAGTAAACACAGCCCGAGGTCTTCACCTGTCTCCATCACTGCAGACACACTAGGAACAGCTCAGCTATCCAGCCTTCCAAATGGCAATCTTCCCTTCTTCCTTGCCAGAGCCGCTGAGGACGTACCTGTCCTCGGCCGAGCACAGAGCCCTCACCGTGTCAGCATGGCCAACCAGCTCCTTCTCCACTGTCTTCTTCTCAGCACTGACCACATAGATCTTCCCTTTGCTTTTGCCTTGCAAACTTCCACTGCTGCCAACCCACAGCTGGGGGAAACAAAACAGACCCACAGTCACTGTCAGCACTTCACACTGCAGCCCAGGACACAGTCAAGGAGATCAATATGGCACATTGGTACAGTTGAGGGTTCTGTCCTGCTTGGCTGAGAAAGGGAGACACTGAAAATTCCCTCAGATATATAAGGGTCATGGCCACCACTGCTCCTGGCCCCCTCCAGGTCTCCTCAGCTGCTGTGCATTGAGCTGTGAGTTCCTGGTGATCTCTCTGCTTACCTCAGTGCCTCAACTTGTGTTTGGTTCCACAGACCCAGCACAGAGTTACAAAAGGTGTCACTTCATCCCCAAGTAAAGCACAGCCCTTGCACTGCAAGAGCAGGGAAAATCCAGGGAAGGGTAACTAAAACTGTCAAGAGAAAGGAGCAGCTGCCATATGAGCAAAGACCATGGAAGCACAGATTGGTTTGGGTTGGAAGGGACCTTCAAAACCATCTAGTTCCACCCCCTGCCCTGGGCAGGGACACCTTCCACTAGACCAGGTTACTCCAAGCCCCATCCAGCCTGGCCTGGAACACCTCCAGGGATGGAGCAACCACAGCTTCCCTGGACAACCTGTGCCAGTGCCTCAGCACCCTCGCTGGGAATATGGAAAAGCCAGGACTCCCTAGGCTGGAGAGAAGGCGACTAAGGAGGGAACCCATGAAGGTTTACAGACTCACAGAAGTGGAGATAAGCAGAATGTAGAACCACTGTTCAGCACCTCCTGAAATCAGGGAAGTCAGGGACATGTCAGAACCAGCAAGAGTTCAGCTTCACTGAGAAGAAAGCACTTCCCAGTACAGTGAACTTCTGGAACGTGCTGCTCTAGGACCTGTGGCACCAGCAAGTTCACAACGAAATCAGAGCCACAGAGATTGGGTCCAAAAACAGATACTGAAGGAGTGAGGCCAAGGTGCACATTTTACTAGTTGTCTTAAAGACAAACTAATTAATTTTTAATTAAAGCACTTCAACTGAAGCCTGCATCATGCAGCCCTACCAATATTGCTGTCAGCCTTCACCAGGCTGTAAGTTCACTCTCAGTACCTGCAGAGCTGTGTAGGAGTGAGAGTGGCAGAGCACAGAGGGGTGGGAGTGGGGGCACAGGTCAATGGTGATGTCCCCCAAGGGTCAATACTAGGCCCAGTATTGGTTAATTTGTTCATCAATGACGTGGATGAAGGGGCAGATGTGGGAGGAGAGGCCAATCCCCCAGAATGCTGTGCAGCCTATCAGAAGGACCTTGTGGGCAGAGAACAACTGTCTGAAGTTCAACAAAGCCAAGTACAGGTCCTGCACCTGGGGAGGAATAACCCCATGCACCAGTACAGGCTGGGGCTGACCCAGTGCAGAGCAGATCTGCAGAGGAGGACCTGGGGCTCCTGGTGGCAACAAGCTGTCCCTGGGCCAGCAGTGTGCCCTTAGGGCCAAGACCAATGGGATCCTGAGGTGCATTAGGAAGAGCATTGGTGCAGTGCCAGCAGGTCAGGGATCCTGTCCCTCTGCTCAGCCCTGGTGAGGTCACAGCTGGAGTGCTGTGTCCAGTTCTGGGCTCCTCAGTGCCACAGGGACATGGAGCTCCTGCAGCAGGTCCAGAAAAGGGAAAAAAAAGGATTAAGGGACTGGAGCATCTCTCTTATGAGGAAAGGCTGAGGGAGCTGGGCCTGTTCAGCCTCAAGAAGGGATGACTGAGAGGGTCCTCATCAGTGTCTCCAAGTATCTGAAGGAGACATGGAGCTCCTGCAGCAGGTCCAGAAAAGGGAAAAAAAAGGATTAAGGGACTGGAGCATCTCTCTTATGAGGAAAGGCTGAGGGAGCTGGGCCTGTTCAGCCTCAAGAAGGGATGACTGAGAGGGTCCTCATCAGTGTCTCCAAGTATCTGAAGGAGGGTGTCAGAGAGCAGGCTCTCTGCTCAGTGGTGCCCAAAAACAGGACAAGAGGCAATGGGCAGAAACTGATGCACAGGAAGTTCCACCCAAACATGAGGAAGAACTTCTTTCCTGTGTGGGTGTCCATGCACTGGCACAGATTGTCCAGAGAGGTGTGGAGTCTCCCTCACTGGAGATCTTCCAGACCCATCTGGACACAATCCTCAGTGCTGTGCTCTGGGGACCCTGTTTGAGCAGAGGGATTAGACCACATGACCCACTGCAGTCCCTTCCAACATTAACCTTGACCTTCTGTGATTCTGTAGAAGCTCCAGGCTCCCCTTTGGACACCTGAAGGCTGCAGAGCTGTGTGCAGGCACAAAGATGGCACAAGGAACACTCAGGTTCAGGAGATGGATCACACAGGGATATTTTCCAGCTGCTCCTTTTATATCAATGAGTTGGAGTACACTGTTAGTTCACGTGGAGCTGAGCAAGGAGTAAGGGAAAAGGAAGTTCTTAAGTAAAACAAAATAGAGCTTAATGCCTGGGGGGTTCCAAACAATCCTCTCCCTCCCTCAAAACAGAGGTTAAATATATCCATCTCTTCTTTGGAGAAGGATATCTTAGAAAGGATTTTCCATTTTAGTTCAAAAATCTAACCAAAGGTTGAACACAGAGAAAAATTCCCTATTTCATGAGGCACTCCATGAAAAAAAGTCATTTTTGAGGGAGGAAGGAGGAAAGATATGAGAAAAAGATTCTGAAAGCTGCTTTCCCAATAGATACACATTAGCTATTTATCTGCAAATTAACCCTGACCTGCCCACGTGGCAGCACAACCACAATCAGTTGCACACAAAGAGCAGGCACAGAGCCTGAGGTGCAGGGTGACAACAAGGGCACAAGATGTTAAGGCAGAAAGGTGTTGGCTCCTTTGGTCTCTCTTGAGTTAGGAATGTGGTAGTTAACCAAGGAAAAGGTCATCTACAAAAATAGGGCAATTAATTGGCATTTACTGTGTGTCTATTAACCTCACTTCAAGGCTTAGTCTGAGGAGTCCTGAGATGAAATATCAAAGGACCTAAACTTTCAGTTTCTACAGTTGCCTGGAAATGTCAGTGACTAATAAATGTCACCACACAGTTAATTACTGATGAGGCTTTGGCTTGACATGCATTTTGGGGCATACCAACAGCCAGCTGTGTTGGGCAGTCATTAGCTTCTCTGACTTCCAAGAGGACATTCCAGAGCAGCAGGTGTGCACACACCCAGTAAGGAAGCAGACACCCCATGAGAGCTGCAAACAAAACCTCAGCAAAGAAATCAACAACAGCTTAAAACAGTCCAAGTGTGTCTCACCTGATTTTTAACTCTTATCATGCAAGTAATCTCAGAGCAATCTTGAAGATGAATCTTCTGAGGTGTACTTGAAAAGTCTTTGGTGTTCCAGACATACAGGTCACTGCTCCCTGAGTAGGATGCCCACACTTCATCCCTCTAAAGCACAGAAAGGTATGTGTGAGATAAGCACTGCTGGCAGGAAATGCATCACAACAACCATGGCTTGCCATGCCACATGGCCATGCCTCCTTTACACTCTAGCAACAGGGTAATACCTCTGGAAAGAGCTGGAAGCCAAGAAAATAGGAACACACATCCTTCAGGTGATGCTCAATTTTCATCTGCAGCTGAAACTCATGAGTAGACACTACAAGGATGCAACTCCTGGTACCTTCAACATGAAAGGTTAAAGGGTTAGTGACAGAGGTGCCTAGTTCTTTCTTCTCTGTGAACCACAGAGAGAAGAGGCAAAATAAGAGGGATGCATCTAACTACTGCCTTGTTTCTGTATGTGGAGATGTTTCTGGGGTTTTAGTTATTTGAGGAATGGACTTACAGCACCACAGTTGGTCACCATGAATCCTGATGGAGGTGAGATTCTGGCAGGGCAGCTGGAACACACGGTTCACCTTCAGAGTGCTGATGTTCCAAGCAATCACTGTGCCATCTAAACTGCTGGAGTAGGCTTCACTGTGGGCATGGATTAAAGAAACAACACCAAAGTATAGTGTGCATTCATGTTCAGAGAAGTGCACACACAGAAAAGACTTACTAGCAAAACAACCAGTTCTACAGTAAGCCAAATTAATGTTCTTTTTTTGATTATCCTTAAGATTGTCCTTTACAAACTGTATGACTGGAAACACTGCAGGCTAATGCAGAAATCTCAGTGAACAAGAGTGTGTGTTACCTCATGCATGAGGAGCTCAGAACAACAAAACTGTAATTCTTCTGAACATTGTTGCCTGACGGATTTTTTTCCTGGAGTCAGGATGAAAATATCTCAAAACTGTTTTCCTTTGCTACTGCACCTGAGAAAACAAATTACACTATCCCTTTCCTTTTTACCTTCAACATTTGTTGTCTTAGGATGAGAAAATCTTTTTCAGAAGGTTCCAACAACACCTAAACAAATTCTTCCTGAAACCCAGTTACACCTGCTGCACCACTGGCAGACCTGTGTCTGACCTCAGAGTTGGCATTCCCATGGGAATACAGCAGGTTAAGGCCTTCAGCCAAGGCTCTTCCCAGTGCTACCAACAGATCAAAAGTGTTTTGCCAGGACAGAACAATAAACGTACTATTTCTTTCACAAACAGGCAGGAAAAATCCAGAAGCATGTTGCAAACATCTTGCCAAGGATGTGCTCAAAGCAGAACTCAAGTGGTCTTTAACCTGCAGCTCTACCTATTCATCACTGGATGCTGCCAATTCCTGGCTGCTCTCATCCTTGTCCAAAAGAGCATTCCTTTATCCCCTTTGTCCCAAAGTACATAATGCTCTTCCTTTAAAAACAGAAAATTCTTAGTTGACCACATACAATCTTGGAGCTACAAAAATGGGCTAAATGAAGGCTTATGTTAGCTGTTTAAAACAATAAATGCTTTCCAGCACCTAGGAAAATCAAACCAGACATACCTGGGTATTCCATTCTTCTTCTCCACAATGATGTCTGTAACATCAGAGCGATGATCATTCAGTTGCTTGTTGCAGGACATACTGTGGGTGTTGATTATATAAATAATGGAGTCCTGAGAACCAATCCACACCTGACTCTGTTCGACCATGATCATACAGGTCTGGGCAGAAAAAGCAGAGTTAACTGAAATCTAGAAACAAAATCACTCTTTAACCCAACATGGCAAAAGGCTGTATTAAAACACTACAGTTTCCTGGTGATTTCAGTAAGAGATCAAAGCTCAGCTCTCCAGTGTTCTGTCCTTTGCTCTGCTCTATCAGTAATCAGAGAGGACAGATCTCTTTGACAAGTTCATCCTTCAGTAAACAGGATAAATAATTTACTTGGCAACTGACTCAAAGATGTGTTTCTTTGGCCCAAACTGAGTAAGAGTTACAAAGGACATCAGGGGAACCACAGAAGTCATTGTGCTTCTCTCATCTGGATTGGGAGCCAACCTAACCCTCCAATATAAGCACAGTTCCTACTTCAGTTATCAGTAGTGTATAAGAAAATACTTTCTCCTCTACTGTCTCTAATGTCCTTCCCTCAGTCACAACCTCTTGATTTCTCTCTCTCCAAAGTTCCATCAGTTCCAAACTTTCCTCCTCTTTTCTTTTTCTCCTTTAGAACAGGTCAGTATTCAACTCTTCTGGAATTCCATCTGCCTTCCACCCAGCTCTTCACCATCAGCTTTACCTCTGCCTTTTTCACTCTCTCCCACACTCATCCACAGTGATGTATTTTATGTTACTATCTTTCACACAAGTGACCTATTCAATCCCTTTCCCTGTGTGTTGTTCTCCCCACTGCATGTTTTCCACTCAGGCTGTGTTCCTGGTTCAGATTCCCCTTTCATCAAGGAAGTTATTCTTTCAGGTCTTTCCAAAGTAACTCTAACCTGCTTGTTGAGTCACCTTCTTTTAGCACTCTATCTAGTTCTCTTTCAATAGCATCCACCTGGTTTCCTTACACCTTTCCCCAGTTTCCAGTTCTTTCATCTATTCTTAGACCTCCTCTTCTCATCTTCTCTATGCATTGATTCGCTTTCTCCTCAAGTGTTTCAAACCTTCCTGTCCCAAGAGCCCATCAGGCCCTCCCAAACCCAATCCATCACTTCCTATCAGTTGACTTGGTTTATCATGAATGCATTCCCTTTCCTTTCTCTCCTTCTCGAAAATCTCATTTCTCCAAGTTAACTGAAGCCCAAACAACCCAAGAACTTTGAAGGAACAACATGACTCTGGGTCATACAGGCTACAGCAACAAATCCACCCAACTAAAGCAGCACTGGTGGTATCTGCATCAGTCTTACCAGTTTAGAGTGACCCATCCTGAAGCAGTGCTGTTGAATAGACCAGGTAGATGCATCAAAGACCACCACCTTCCCCTCATTCAGAGCACACCAGAGTTTTGGATGAGCATTGCCAGGTTTTTCTGAAGGGTCAAGATGCCCTAGAAAAGAAGCAGTTTTGGAATGGGAAAACCCTAGTTAGACAGAGCAGGTTTCTAGGGAAACACATCTGTGATCTGGAACTTCCATCACCAGTTATTGACTGACACAGTTTGCACAATGAATTTGTGCTTGTTCACCCAATTTTTGTGGAGTTCACCCAATGATTTAATCTTACACTCCAAAGTTATTCAGAGCAGAGATAATCTCTTTCATTGATGACTAAATGCTGAGCTAATTGGGATTGCAGAAAGGCTTTTATTAAACCCTGTGAGATACAACTAACAAATCCACACACTCTATCTGTTCCATTAGAGCTTCTCTTAGAAGCCTCACACTACAAAGGAAGAAAAACACCACTGAACCCACTCACCACACAAACAAACACTCCCACATGACCCCACTGGAAAACAAAACCAACAATGAATATTGATCAGTGGTGCAGCATCATTCACCCACCCACCCTGCTCAACCAGTCTTAATGGGAAAGCAGCACATGAACACAGGGTTGAAGTCTATGATAAGGCACATACACACAGGAAGACAAATTAAGACTTGGAAAACTATGCCTTGGAGTATCTTAATATGCAATGCTGCTGTTCTTTTTTAATGAATTTCTGGTTTAGTATTCAACACACAACCAAAGCATGTCAGAATGTGAGCAAGACAGGCAGGCACAATGCCAGGTGTTAGGAGATAATGTGCTTTATAGGCTAATTAGAGCTGGGCTAACCTAAGGAAAGCAATACATCACCTTACCTGGCGTATAAAGCAAGACATCTATTGCCTGTGGAAATGTCTCACCAGCTGAGGGGTTGATTTTGTGCTTTAGTGTCTCTGAAGTTGTTTTGGGGACCATCATAGGCACTAAAATAGATTTTTAGAAGGTCATGAAATGCACACTTTCATCTATACTTCTTATGAGATAATAATTCTGCAACATTCATTCACATTTCTCACTTTTCTTTCCCTCCAGCCTTAGCTGACTAGGAGAGCCCAAACATCATTTGTATGAGTTCTGGTAGCAAAGGCATCCACCACCACCCAAAGAGTCTAAACAACCAAGACAAAACCACAACATCCAGCATGAAGACAGACATTTCCAATGCACAGAAACTCAAAAAAATACCCCAAACAACCCCCACCCCTAAGCTTTTTATTAACACTGTATAGGTGAAAATGCAATTAACCTAATGTCTTTTGTATCTCTACACATATCCAGCTTGAAAGACACAACATACACTGCAAGAGCAGAGAGATATGATGCAACACCAGCAGCTTTGTAACACTGCTATGGGACTGACCTTCATTTTTCATCCTGTCAAAATAAGACAGTTTAGAGGCTGCATAGATGCTCTTGGAGGACTGCAGGGCACCAACCACAGCATCCATCAGGAGAACATTTGTCAGTGCTTGCTGAATATACTGAGGATCCTAAAGACAAAAGTCTTACTGTAGTTTATCTGTTGCTCATTATTTTTACAAGTCATTGTGCTCAACAATAACCATACATGTCATGCTTGGCACAAGCACCAGTCAGTTCCTGTCCTGCAGCATAATTCATGCTCCTTGCTGTCAGACCCCACTCCCACATCCCATGTTCCACTCCCAAGCCAGGTCACAGGGCAGGGAGCCAGGAGGCAGGGCTAATTCCTCACACTGAAGGAATCCTTCAGATCTGGCACAATCTTGACACACGATGTGCAAAAAAAACCAGATGAAAACATACAGAGGACATAGGATGGAAACCTATTTTCAGGCTGGATCCTTCTTCATGGGAGAGAAGGATCTAGAAATTCTAAGGTTAGTGCAAGAATGATTTAGAACAGAGACAGGAAGCACATACTTCATACTTCTTTGGTTAGAAATTTCCCATATCTATACCTTGTGATCATATGCCATTTTCTTTCCAGCCCACATTTCTTTTACTATCAGGTACCAGAGATCACACTCAGTTTTAAGGTTGGCTTCAAAGACTTCTTTTTTAGACAGTGTTTTAATCCTCAGAGTAGGTATTCTCAATAGAAGGAAAGTTACAGTTGTGTTCTTAACATCCTGGAAAGGCATGGAAAAGAGAGAATCATAGAATTTAGGTTGGAATGGACCTTACAGATCATCTGGACCCAACCCCACCGCCATGGGCAGGGACATCTCCCCAGTAGATCAGGTTGCTCAAGGCTCATCCAGCCTGGCCTTGAACACCACCAGGGTTGGGGCAGCCACCACAGCCCTGGGCCATCTGTTCCTAAATCTCACCACCCTTAAAGTAAAAAACGTTTTTCTATATCTAACCTAAAATTCTCCTCCTTCAATTTGACCCCATTCCTCCTTGTCCTATCACTGCAGTTCCTAACACAGAGTCCCGCTCTGCCTCCCTGTAGGCCCTTCCGATATTGAAAAGTTGCTCTGAGGTCTCCACACAGTCTTCTCTTCTCCAGGCTGAACAGCCCCAACTCCCTCAGCCTGTCCTCACAGGGGAGATGCTCCAGTCCTCTTAGCAACTTCATGGCCTCCTCTGGACTTGCTCCAACAGTTTCATGTCCTTCTTAAGTTAAAGACACCAGAACTGCACAAAGTATTCCAGGTGGGTCTCACAAGAACAAGGAGGATGTATCATGCAATCACAGATAAGGTGCAGCACTCCCCTCACCCTGCAGGGCAACTTTCTCTAATTACAGCTAATTACTTCAATTGTCCATATACAGTTAAGCAGAGGTGGTTATACGAAAACAGAAGTTCCAAACATCACACAGACTTGGCTCCACACTGGATACAAGTTGGTCCACTGACACCTCAGTCACACGAGCACATTTTATGCTCATGTTATCACACTCCTCTGGCTCTATATCCCATGTGCTGCACTTTGCACATTTCTGTACATCTAGAGGTTATGACCTCTTGATCTTTAGTCATGAAATTTCTGGTCCAAACCCCCAGAATTTTACCTAATCACTCATATATTACTGACTCATACATTACTGACTTCAGCAGTGGTTCCTCCTCTCCTTAGTGAAACTCTACAGTGAGACACAGCTCATTTTGCAGCTGGAACACTGCCTATATCCAGGCATGGCAGAGAACAGGAAGGTACTTGGTGCTCACCTCTATATCCCTGAAAGCAGCAATCTGGACATAGCCAGGACGTCCTTCAGTCAACAGGAACAAGCGCTTTTGGGTCAGAGCTATTTTCCCTACCCCATAGTTGGTTTTTACTGAGCAGGACAACTTGTAGACACATTCATTTTTGTCTAGATGCTCTATTACTGCTGGTGGCAGATTCACCTCTTGAGCTTCTGCTTCAGTTTCTTTCCAGTAGTTGTAGAAATCTCTGAATGTTTCAGGATCGATTTGTTTCTGCTGTCCTAAAAATTTTTTTAAAACCTCTTTAGTGTGAGAAACTCTTACACAGATTTGCACAGAAAGAGAGCTTTGAAAAGATAGTAAGTTTCAAATTGTGCCTTTTTATTGTGCATGCATGTATAGCCATTCCTGTATACGTTAAATCTATTCTCTATAATTATCCTAATTAAATAAAGTTGTCCATAAAGGTCACATATTGTGGGTTTTTAGAAAACGTTAGGTAATAATTAAAAGGGAAAGGAACAATCTTAGAGAATCACAGCATCAGGTTGGAAAAGACCTCTGAGATCATCAAGTCCAACCTATGTCACCACAATGTCAACTAGACTATACTCACCCACTGTCAGGGCATCGAACAAGCGGTGGATCGTGTCTATATCCCTGACAATCCCAGACTCCTGGATTCTCTTCACAAAATCATCCAGCTGCATGTGTGTTTTAGGCAACTCAAAATTTTTGACGTGGTCATCTGTTTTCAGAACTTCTCTTTGCTTTTCCATCACTCGACTGATCAGCCTCTTGAGCTCTGGTTTGCGCTCAGCCTGCGCACGCTCCGAGTGAGGCAAAGTCTCCACTATTTTTCTTACAAGATCAGTAGGGAAAATTCTTAAGTCTGTTTTTTCTAGGTTCTGAAAGTCAGAAAGTGCATTTAGTAGTTTCCCTTGCATCAAGCTAATAAGTCCCCTGAGGTAGAAGTACCTTGCCAGCAAGGCGGAGTTCTCAGGGGGTAAGGAGTTGAGAGCTTTGCTGAGGTGGTTGAAGAAGTCTGTGTAGTAGGAGTGAACACACTGGAACATCAGAGGGAAGTGAATTTCTGGGATTTTGAAGGTACTGATTGATTTGGAGGGCATTCTCACAGCTAGAAACAAACCCCAAAAAAGTACACTGGTTAGGGTGAGGAGTAAAAGTGTAAATATCTTCACAGCCAGCAACAGTACAAACAACAGAGAATCCCCAGCACAGCCACAAGCAATTACATCGTGGCACAGGCAAGCAAGACTGAAGTTGTGCCAGGACACAAATATATTTACATGCTCATCATTCTTACTACCAGAACATTCCCTAATCTGATAATATCAATTTGAAAAGAGAAAAAAGGGAAAGGGAAGGGAAAAGAGGGAAAGCAGGGGAAAGAGGGAAAGGGGGAAAAAGAGGGGGAGAAGAGGGAAAGGAGGGGAGAAGAGGGAAAGGAGGGGAGAAGAGGGAAAGGAGGGGAGAAGAGGGAAAGGAGGGGAGAAGAGGGAAAGGAGGGGAGAAGAGGGAAAGGAGGGGAGAAGAGGGAAAGGAGGGGAGAAGAGGGAAAGGAGGGGAGAAGAGGGAAAGGAGGGGAGAAGAGGGAAAGGAGGGGAGAAGAGGGAAAGGAGGGGAGAAGAGGGAAAGGAGGGGAGAAGAGGGAAAGGAGGGGAGAAGAGGGAAAGGAGGGGAGAAGAGGGAAAGGAGGGGAGAAGAGGGAAAGGAGGGGAGAAGAGGGAAAGGAGGGGAAAGAGGGAAAGGGGGGAAGAAGAAAAGGGAAAAATTAAAGGAAAAAAAGCAGCTTATTGCTTTGTTAACCAGTGCTAAGCCTAAGCCTGTGTTTAGAGGCAGTGAAGAACTGGGCATAAGGTGGGTGAGGACAGAACATGATTACTGACTCCAGTATCAATCCCATTGGGACCAATCACTCTTTTGTAGTCCAGCAAAACTTACACAAGGCTACAGACTGATTTCACAGGCCAGAGGAAGCACAGACAGCTCAAAATTACTGAGCTCACTATTTCCTCCCAGCACCTGACACTGTTTCTGTGACAGTTATACACTGACATCACCCACAATCCCAATCCAAAAGACACAGTATTTGCTCAACACATTCTCCCCTTACCAACTCCTGTCTGTGTTCTTCGGAGTGAGGAATTTCTAGCAGGTCCCTCTGGCAGTTTGATGTCCTGCAGGTTGGGCATGCTGATCACCATGCGCCTGCTGACCCTGTGCTGGGGGCTCAGGTGCTTAGAAACCATTTTCTCCATGGTCAGCCTCCTTGGGGTGTGAAACATCAGATCCAACCTGGGAACAGGAAACACAGAGCTACTGTGAGAACACAGTACACATACCACTACATTATTACTTGGTTTCAGTTTTTGTATAGTAATATCAAATCTACAGTTTCAACAGCCACAGCTGGACACGTTCATATTAGCCTGTTATGGTAATCTTAACAAAATGACTCATCAATTAGTCATAGTTTTATTTACAGATGACCTGATCTCATACCAACAGAGTCAAAAAGACTGACACCAAGAGAGGATTCAAAAACTGAACAAGGAACAAGGAACCTTTACCTGTCCTCCTCAGACTGGGTACTCAAATCGAGTCGGGCGAAAGCATCCATCTT
>NW_008672034.1:0-12143 GCF_000695815.1 Acanthisitta chloris | reverse complement strand
AGTGAAACATGTAGGTCTCTAAAACCTGTCAGACACAAAGGGGTGAACTGTGGATCATTTATAAATTACATTTTTATTAGACTGTTTTGCTCACTTTTATTTCCTACTCATGCAAAGCTGAGAACTTCCAATTGAGTAATCACAAAACCAAAAAGATTTGAAAGCTTCAACAGAAAACTAACTCAGTTTCCATTCACCTTCTGGACTTTGGTGTTAGTTGCTGAGTGGCAAACAGTACTCTCAGAGTGCTCTCCAGGAGATGAAACCAAGCAAAAATGAGAAATTCTGAGCAAAACAGAGAGGTTTAACTACAAGTTTAACAGTTTCTTTTCTGGGTGTACAAAGTACCGATAATATTGACTATGGTTTGGAGTAAAAAGGTTGTTGGCATGTTAACATTATGCCATGAAGCTGAAAAGACAAGTGAGCCATCTCCTTTCCTGGTAACCTCCAAAATTGATCCCTGCTCAGGTCATTATTGTGGTGTCACCCAGAAATAATTTCTAAAAGGGTGAAATTGTTACTTTTAGGATAGAGGACACCATAAAAATTGCCAAGTGTGAACTGAAAGGAGCAGAGAGCCACCACCTCCCACCACTGCACAGCCAAATCCACAAGGCCAAATCCAGGACTCGAGGCAATACAGCGTGTGTTATATAACATTATACAATGTGTATGTAATATATAATGTGTGTTATATGACGCTATGAACGTCCAAATGCCTCTTATCAATCCAGTTGCAATGTGCCTCGTAAAACACATCTCCAAAGCCACGAAGATTCCTGATTTTCAGTCTTTCCCCACGAGGTGGCGTGTTCCGATGGGAATTGTGTGTCCAGGAGACTCCAAAATTTCGGCCTTTCTAACGGTTCTTCTGGAGTTCTCTTAATATAATTCCAGATCCCACTAGGAACTGCTCTATAATGTGTTATTTTCCAAGTCTTGCTTGACAACAAACCTGCCACTATGTTATTTTAGTCTTTCAGTGAGACAACTGCTCAAATCTCTCCTTAAATGTGCACATCTAAGTCCAAAATTTATTCTAAATTTCAATTCATAAAACTGCCACTATTTCTGCTATCCAAAATATTTTAATTATTTCTCTTCATCTGAAATCCTGGTCAGAACATTTCCAGCTAATTTCTCTCCTAGTGACACATTGATAGGTTATTTTCATGTTTACTCATGTTGGAAGGTTTATCCAACAAACAAACACTATTTCCCATCTGGGATTCATCAGTTTGTTACCTTTAAATTCCAGATATGCTGTCAAGTTTAGCCACTACCACTTTAGTAAAATTTCCTTTACACACTGAGATCTTTAAACAGATGTTCAGAAACTTGTATCATATGTTTCAAGATGGAAAAAAAACCCAAGAAATAAAAGAATTGTTATCAACCAGGACCTGTTAATATTAATGACCAGATCTTTTTGCCAGGATTAAAATGGTTAGTCCAGAGAACCAACTGCCAAACTCTAGCAGCAAGAACTTTTTTAACTTTCACATGGGACAAAATTAAAAGCAACTGCAAAATGACAGATGCACTTCCTTATATTCCTTGTTAAGCCTTTGCTTTGGCCCACAGGTTTGTTAAACAATTTACAGTATCCTCCCCAAAAAGTTGGGAAATACTAATATATTATTTTTGAGAAGCTTAAATAACAGCACAACATTCTTACTGCTGGTTGGAATAAGAAGGAAGCTAATTAATAAAACACAGACTGGCTGAAAATTCATGTCTGTGTATAAAGACAGTCTGGACAAGTGCCTGTGCTTAAAATACAGATTAGATGGAGCTCTGCTGACCATCTGCCACGGGATAATCCAACCCCTGAGGAAGTATTTTGCTCTGGAATGACACAGTACCTTGCTCTCCAAAACACTGCCTAGTATTTTATCTGTTTGTAGCAAATAAATTTGGTAAAGCATTCTGTGAAAGTTGGTGGTTCCACACCAGCACACAGACCAAAGTGTGAGCAATCCATTAACATTTGGCATTAACCCAGATTGATAACAGAGAACCACAACACTGAATTTACCTTCTTGTAAAATGGCTGGTCCCCAACTGCTCTTGTTTTCAGAAATTCTTCACTGTTGAACACTCTGTGTTCATAATTTAGATGGTCTTTTACCTCCCTGGAGACAAAAATGAAGGAATAGATAAACATGCTTGGAGATTTGTAAGCAAGTTGCAATTTTGCAGCAGCAGCTGCTCATTGGTACCACTAGAAACACACTGCAGTATCAGAAGGCAAAATAGAAACATGCTGCAGTATCAGAAGGCAAACTCAGTTTGACTGAGCAAGTCTGAGTTACTGAATCATGGAAAAAAAATCAAATTCTTATGAGCAGTAAGGCATGCACCTGCTGCCACTGCCATTTCAAATCAGCAAACTCACTCAGAGCCTGTGAGATCTAGTAAAGCATGAAGGAGAATCTGTGTAAATCATGACTTAGGCTCCAATCCTGGAATCACATTTACATACACAGCTCCTGAATCACAATCAACCCACTGGAGCACAAAAGAGGCAAGTGTACCTATCCACAGAGGTGATTGGAAAGATGTGACCAGACCTCACACTGTCCCATCACACTGTATCTGTAACATGCACATCAAATACAGAGCTCTTACTATTACATCTTATTAACAGTTTATCAAGCCATGTGGGTTCAGGGAAAAGGATGGTGAACAGAAGTACATAGTTCTATATAATCCACGTAAGTTAGCACTGTTTGCTTTAAACATGGAACCAACACACACACAAAATCACTAGGAGCTTCCCTGAAGACAGAACAACTGGCAGCACAACTGCATCAGAAATTTACTTTCCTTCACTCCTGGACATTGGTAGAATTAGAAGATAGAAGAAACAAGGCTGAAAGAAAAGAACAAAGAAAGTTTGAAGGAAAGGAAAAAGAAAGCAAGAGAAGAATCAACCCTTTTGTGACACATTATCTCTTACAGAGCAAAGCATCTGCATTCAAGAGTTCAAGCTGCTAAGAGCAAAACGCATTTATCCTCCTCATTTTGTCTGGAATTATTGCTGCCAAACACTGAAATCCACCGAATCCCACAGTGGAAGTACACCAGGTTGTAAATGCATTTCAGTTTCCAAAACCAGCTAGCTGTAAAGACTGTCCTATTCCCCACTGTCCTTCCTGGAGGGCCACTAGTAGGAACACTCCCTAAGCTGATCTACTAACACAGACACCCTGTGTTTGTACTCTGTAAGTTAACACAGCACCTTCTGAAAGTGTCAGGGAGATTTCATGTGAGCAATTCAGTAGCTGATCCAAAGGGGAGCACCACCCACAGCAGGAGGCACCAAGGAATGGCTGGGGATGGTTCTCTGCACAGATCTTTCCAGAACTCTGACCCTGCAATCAGATTCTTTAGGAACACCAGGAGGGCAGTTTCATTTTCATGGGTGTGTTTTTAGCTAGGTAAAAAGAAATTAAGCATATGCAAAGCAGCCACTCATTTTCTGCACATTTTTGTATGAATCACCTACCACATATCCATTCTCTCCCCTGATACCAGCAAGTAACAGCAGGATTTACAACCATCACCCAGACTGATAAGATAATGCAGCTGTGACTATCAACACATGCATTAAATTAAGAACAATGAAAATCACCATATAGAAAAAAACCCAAATCCTACTCCATGTCATTGTTAAAATGCCAGTCCCAAACACACCCAATACTCAGCATTTCTTGTCATACAATCATGGAATTCCCCAAGATGGAAGGGACCTAGAAGGATCATTGAGTTCAGCTCCTGGCCCAGTTGGTCCTTCTGCTGGAGAGGGTCCAGAGAAAAGCAACGAGGCTGGTGAAGGGACTGGAGCACAAGTGGCATGAGGAGAGGCTGAGGGAGCTGGGGGTGTTGAGCCTGGAGAAGAGGAGGCTCAGGGGAGACCTTCTCACCCTCTGCAACTCCCTGACAGGAGGTTGGAGTCAGGTGGGGGTTGGTCTCTTCTCCCAGGCAACCAGCAGCAGGACAAGAGGGCACAGACTCAAGCTCTGCCAGGGGAGGGTTAGGTTAGATATTAGGAAGAGATTTTTTACAGAGAGAGTGATCAGGCATTGGAATGTGCTGCCCAGGGAGGTGGTGGATTCACCATCCCTGGAGGTTTTCAAGCTGAGACTGGATGTGGCACTTAGTGCCATGGTCTAGTAACCACAGTAGGGTTGGACTTGATGATCTTGGAGGGCTTTTCCAACCTGGTTGATTCTATGATTCTGTGATTCTTGTGCCAATATTGTGTCATTGAGCCTAAACAGCTCCTCCTCTCCCTCCTTCATTTTCAGGTGGTTACACTCTCTGGGTACCTCATCCATTCTCAGCAATTTTTTGGTTGGCCAAAACACATCCAGGTGTTCTGAATGCCCAGTCCTGCTTTCAGCTCTTCTACCTTGTCCCAGTTTGAATTCAGTTTCCTCAAATAGGAGTGGCCAAGACAGTGTCCTTGACCAGTATCCCTACCAGGCCCTAAGCTTTTTCTAGTTACGAACTATAAGGACTGCACTTCTCTTCCTGAAATCTTCATGCAAAGGACAAGTTCAAAATCAGAACAGTTTTATCTGAGATGCTCTAACAATGTATATGTGCCCAAATAAATTAATTATTGGTATTCCAGCAGGCTACAGGACCTCTCTGACAAAACCCAAGACCTTAACAAAATATAAAGTAAGGCAAAACGAGAATATTTTCAGTAACTGTGGAAGTGTCTTACCCAGCACCATATGCTGTGTCCACTCACCTGAAGATATTAACAATTAACTGCAACATGGTTTGCTGAACATCCATGTTCAGTTTCTGCTGCCAAGTCCTCCTGCGCGTTTGGAGCTCCCCAAGGTCTGCGCTGGCTCGGAGGTGGCAAAGCTCCAGATCATAATGCAGCTGGAGACTCTCCACTCTGCACAGAGAAGAGAACTCTCAACTTACATCCTAACACCAACAGTTATTTTCATGCCTTTTAAAGGGAAATTACTTAGCCCTTTATGCATCTTACAGCTAGAGAAGTGCAAGATTGATTTTGGGTTCAAACTGAAGGAGGGACAGTCTAGGTTAGATGAGAGAATAAAGTTTTTTACTGTAAAGGTGGAACAGGTTGCCCAGGGATGTGGTGGCTGCTCTGACCCTGGTGGTGTTCAAAGGCCAGGCTGGATGAGCCTTGAGCAACCTGATCTAGTGAGGAGATGTCCCTGCCCATGTCAGGGGGTTGGGACTAGATGATCTGTGAGGTCCATTCCAACCCCTAAATTCTATGATTCTATCTCTTCACCTTTTTATGAAAGTTTCTGCTGCTTGTGCTGGAACATCTGGAATTTCAAGTTCTTGTTCAGCCATTTTGGAATGTGTAATATCTCCATTATCTATATTAATTAGAATTGAATCTTCAGTTTCCTTTAAACAAAAGAAAATAGAACAACTGTAAATATACTAATATTGTAAAAAGATTCACTTCTTCTTTACATACTACTCAGACAATTATTTCATCAAAGAGGCAAATCAGAAAAGGACTGAATTTTATTTTCCACTACTAGAAGATTGCATGGATTGAAAAAACAAAACTTTCAAGAAAAATAAATGTAATTACATTAATAGATGTTAATCTCAGTACATAAACATTTAGTAACCTAATAAGCTCTTCACTTAAGGGGACAAATGCACTGCAAGTGAAGAGCATGAGTGGTCATGGGCTAAAACCTACCATGCTAACTTCCTCAAAATGATCAATGTGACATCCCATAAGGAAAGATGTTGGGGCCATCACAAAATCCAGCATCTGCCGAGACAGGATGGGCACAAAAGTGTGCTGCCACTGAAGAGGATGAAGGTACAACATAAAGCATTCAGCAACAAGTGTCAGCAGAGCCCAGTCAGAGGAGAAGAAAACTATTCTCTGCTCAGTCAAAATACAGGTCATGATCTGGAAAACAAACCCAAAATGTTAAATGTTTACAAAGAGTTACATCTAGTAACAGGTTGCCCAGGGATGTGGTGGCTGCCCCAACCCTGGTGGTGTTCAAGGCCAGGCTGGATGAGCCTTGAGCAACCTGATCTAGTGAGGAGGTGTCCCTGCCCAGAGCAGGGGGTTGGGACTAGATGATCTGTAAGGTCCATTCCAACCCCAAAAATTCTATGATTCTATGAATCTATAATAGTACTAGAGATGAACAAATGTGTCATCTGCTTGTCCAACTCAGCCTCACAAATGCTGATTTGTAATGGCTACTGTGCAGATTTATAAAATGAAGTATGCACCAGTTGCACAGGACCATTCAGGATTTGAGAGAGTTGCACATGTGGTCAGAGTACAAAACCAGTAAGGCAGTACTGCCTACTCTCAGGGCTGAGGAGGTTTTGTACAGGAAGTGGCACCAATAACACTGATGACTCTGAGCAACCTAATTTAACTCCACAGGTGGCCTTTGAGCAGGGAATTGGATGGGGAAACCTACAAGGGACAATCCAAGCCAAAATTAGTGTAAGATTCTGTGAAGCAATGAAAAAATTCTTTGCAAACAGGTTTTCATATTTTCTTGTCTTTCTGCACCATTGACACTTATTTGTATGGCAGTGCCAATTATTATCAGTCCATCCCAGAGCTCCCTTTCCTACACATGAAAAAAATTCTTGTAAATCTTGTAGAAATGCATGTACTGAGAATTCAAACTAAAATCTGTCACTCAACTTGGGTATTCACGTTTTAAAATACATTCATACGGAATTCAGCACCTATTTCTAAACCACAGGAGGAAGAAATACAGTGTGCCTTAATCTAATCTGGTCTATAAATAACAAAGTATCTTATTATGAACTATGTTTAATTGTGCCATGTCTCCAATATGCAGAACTAACTGAATTTCTGGGTTTATGGAGGTTTTTTGCTTAACTAAACCACAAATTACCAGTACTGTCAATCTCTAAAGCATTTGAAAGCATCAGTTTTACCTGCAGCACCTGCTCTGGCTTGAAACACAGCAATGGAAGGTGAAGATCCAAGTCAATAATTGGACTGTCTGGATCCTCTCGTGAAGGAATTATTATTTGAAGTGGTTTCATATTAAATACCTGTAAATAACAGATGTTTTCCATTTACTCCTTAAGGAAAATGTTCCCACAGCACATTTAATTTGGGATTTTAGTTCCAACTACAAAATATTAACATGAATTGAGAGCAAGAAGATATTTGCATACTGCAGAAAATTAAAATAGAAAAAGAAGGAAATACTAAAAAGACATAACTAGTTTGAAAGATTAATACAGACTTGTCTCCTCTCATTTTCACAGGGTGCTTGGCCAATAAATTTTTTTAAAATCATCTAACAGAATTAAACTTGCTTTGTTGTAACAAAATAATTGAATTATTATTTGTAGATACAACTGGGAAATCAAAACTACTGATAGAAGTCATACAGAAAATACAAAAAATATCAACAAAAAAAGTGAGCATAGGTGCTCATGCTAAGAAAATAAAACAAGCCAAAAGGAATGAGTTCTCTCCATGTTTCAAACACTGCAACTCGAATCCCTGGGGGTCACATCCTGCACGTGCTGCATATTTCAGCACTTCACAGCTCATTTAGCCTATCGCCCAATCTTCCATCTACTCTATTTTCCCCTCCACTCCTAACCCTCATCCCAGGGTCAGGGAAAGCAGCTAAGGAGAAGTCCCTGGCTGAAGCTCTGCTTCCCTAGGTGCTGCTGCAGCAGACAAACCAGAGTGTGCTGAAATCACTGACTCAGATAACATCTGGCTTGACTTGGGAAGGGCCATAAAGAAACAAACACAGCACTGAATGGTGATTGATGTGAGTTTCCCCTCTCAGCTAGGGTTATTCAGGCAGCAGCCAGACTAGGACATTTCATCCACTAGACTCTGTTCTGCTGCCCCAGATCTATCCAGGCATCATCTCAAACCAAAAATAATTGGCATTAAACAAATCCTTCCCAGAGGAATATTGAAAACTAAACACAACCACGAGTTCTGGTAGTGCCAGGACTCAACCTTGCACCCTGGGCATACTCTTTATTTTCTGTACTAATAATGCACAACTCTAAAGCACAGGTGTTGACACCAGTTTCACATCAGTAAGTACAATCTCTGACCTGAGACTCAAGAATGTCCCCCAGCTTATAAAAAACAGCATCTCAGTGCTCTATAAGACATAAAGTGATTATGAAATGCAGGATGAGCAATTACCAAGTGGAGTGGTCCTGGTGGTGGGCTGGGGATTAAAAACAGCTTTGCTGCAAATTCTTTTATGTGGTCCTCAACATCTAAATCCTTCAAAGGTAGTTGCACCAGTAAGCTGTAATTAAATTACAGGAAATAACTTATTAATAGTAACATGCAAACACAAAAGAGCCTTTCTGCTGATAATCTAGAAAAAAAACATTAGGAGCAATGAAGCTGTTACTTCAGCTAATTAATTTCTAATTTATTAGATACTTGAGTGGCTCCATTTAACTTTAATGATGCTGCTCTGTCAGAAGCAGGTTGATTTTTTTTTTTAATTTCCAGGCATAAAATACTACTGCATCCCATCTATCAGAGGCTGCAGATAGCCTAGTGGGCTGCACAACAGCCAAAGAAAACCACATGTGAGATGAGATGGTGAGATGCAGCGGAAGAAAGTGTCCCACAGAGATTGCCTGAGTAACCAAACACCCACAGCTGCAATGCAGTGCCACCCCAAGCATCAGACATCAGTTGTGGGATGGAAAACAGCCCCAGAAGAAAAGAGAGGTTGTAGACATGGGCTTGGCTGCAGAGGAATGTGAAGCAAGAGCCACATTTAGTGTAAGGCTGCATGAACACTGCTCTTGGTTATAATTCCTGCCCACACAAGGAACATATGTGCAAACCTGCCAAACATTTCTGTTTCAGAACTGTATTCCCCTAACAAAGCTCATGTGGTTAAAATTATATCTTAAATCAATTCATGAACATTCAAACACACACACTATCAACACTGCAAACTATCAAGTCCAACAGCATTTCTGAAATATAACAATTTACAAGGTAGGTATTTGGAGTCAGAAAGGGCATTTTGTTCCATAAAAGTTTCACATGTGTGTTTATAGCAAAAAAAAACAAAACACCAAAATCTTCACAAAACCCAAAACCTAAGCCTGCAGATCTATAAATACAGAAACTAGGAACTGAATATGGTAATCTTCTCCCTTGAGGTTTTACTTCAGTTCAGTTTCGCTGGTTTCCTGGAGAAGAATACTTGCTCTTCAGGAAGAAAACAACTGAATAGGTCAAGAGATGTAAGAATTCAGGACATCATATTTGTGTGTGGCATTTAGAGTCCAGAATAAACATACTCTGTCATATTTTACTGCACTTTAATTGGATTAATGATATATTTAAAATCACTACATTCCTATTTGCAAACTGTCCTGGGCTGTCATTCCTGGAGAAGAATACTTGCTCTTCAGGAAGAAAACAACTGAATAGGTCAAGAGATGTAAGAATTCAGGACATCATATTTGTGTGTGGCATTTAGAGTCCAGAATAAACATACTCTGTCATATTTTACTGCACTTTAATTGGATTAATGATATATTTAAAATCACTACATTCCTATTTGCAAACTGTCCTGGGCTGTCACACTGTGCTGCTTTGAGCTGAAGTAGAGTTAACTCTCTTCACAGTGGCTAGTATGGGGCTATGCTTAGGATTTGTGCAGAACACAGAGGTGATGATGCAGAGATGTTTTTGTTGTTGCTGAGCAGAGCTCACACAGAGCCAAGGCCTTTGCTGCTTCCCATACTGCCACACTGGCAAGGAAGCTGGGACTGCATGGGAGATTGGGAGGAGACACAGCTGGGACAGGTGACCCAAACTGACCCAAGGGATATTCCATACCACAGGACATCATGCTCAGGATATAAGGTGGGAGGAAGAAGGAGGAAGGGGGGACATCTGGAGTGATGGTGTTTGTCTTCCCAAGGAACCGTTACGTGTGATGGTCCCTGCTCTCCTGGAGATGCTGAACATCTCCTGCCCATGGGAAGCAGTGAATTAATTCCTTGGTTTGCTTTCCTTGCGTGCATGGCTTTTGCTTTCTCTATTTTGATTTCTCCATTAAACTGTGTTTATCTCAACCCATGAGATTTTCTAGCTTTTACCCTTCCCATTTTTCCCCCTTCCTGTTGGTGGGGAGTGTGTGAGCAACTTGTGTGGTGTTCAGTTGCTAGCTGGGGTTAAACCACGACACAGATATATCCCCAAAAAGCCCATCAGCTATTCAGAGGTGCAGACAAATGGGAATTCAAGAATTTTCAAAGAAAAAACAGAAAGTAGAGTCATAAATTAAAACAAGTACCTTAGCAATGCCTTAGCTGTGGCCTAACAGCACAGGTAGACCTGCTCTTTTTTTCTCCTTTGAGACAAAAAGCTCAACTTAAGGCATCCAGTGAATGTCACAGCAGAAATTATGTGACTGAAAAAGCAGCAGACATAGAGGGCAGTAAGAGCTCCCTAATCAGGACACTCTGCCTATTAATGCAACCTAACAGCAGCTGACAGCTCTGCACTGCAAACGTCTGCTGAGATAAATGAAGTAATCTCCAAAACACTCAAGTGGAGAGCTAAGGAGTTTATGAACCTTCCATTACCTCTATTAACTGTCCACAGACAGGTGTTTCAGAGAGCAGGAACAGCTCAGAATAGGCCCTTTGTACTGTCTCTGTGCTGGGAGCTATTTGCACACTCCCACCTTTTCTCAAGGCAGCTGAAAGAACTAATGCACATGTTGGAAGATTTACTGTTTGAATGGAGCCTATTCAACCATCCAAGACAGGAGTTCATCCAGAAGGAGATTACTGCCAGGAATATTTCACTTTTCATGCAGTGTAACAGATTGAGGAAAAACTACCTTTGCAAAGTGCCAAAATCTCTCAAGTTAAAACTGAACCTTTTCAAACAATGTAGAATAATCCAGCAGCTACCTAGTTGTGAAATGGTCTAGATGCACATCTGCTTGCTTTGGAGATAGGCAGACACACTCCAGTCAAATTGTTCTGGATTTGGGAGCACTGTGTGCTAGTAACATGGGAGACAGCCATAAAATTAATGGCACAGAATACAAAGACCTTCATCACTGTGATGACAGTTTGCAAGATCCCCTTCCAGTTCAGAGCACCTACTGGATTGACATCTTCTTTGTACCCCAGTTTGTCCTCAGTTTTCAATTGTGATTTCTATTATATTCTGCATTTGAAAAAGTTTAGGAACCCAGATTTTACCTGGGAATGTTTATGATGATAAAATACCTTTGAGGATTGTTCTGACTGAAAACCAGTACCCTGAAACCACTCTACCTGTAAGTAATTCTGTGCACTGTATGTTCTGAAGGAAATAATTTAGACGCGACAGAATTCTGGAGGAAAAGGAAATCTGCTGGTGCAAAAATGTGTTTAATGGAAGCAGAACCCCTTTAGATGCTAGTTCAACATCTGGTCTTCAGGAGCAATGGCACCAGCTCTCAGGAGGAAAGGGCTGCACACTAGAAAGAGGTGGTTTGAGGTCCACCAGCAAATGTTTGCAAATCCCCAGACTTGAGAATGATTCACCAGCTGAAGCATCCTGCAAAACTCCACTGCAGCATACCAAGGACACAAGTGCACTGCTGAAGGTGTTATTACTTGCTAAGTACAGGAGGCATTGCTGCTGGAGCACACTCAGCCAACGAAAACATTTCATTAGATTTTTAACTCACTGGTCACCTGATCACAGCTCAGGCTTCCCAAATTACACACAGCAACTCCCTTTCTGATTTGCAGGAAAACAATGGCAGTGTTCTGTAATGTTATAAAAAGAACATCCCAAGCTCCACAGGGCACTGTGCTCAAAATACATCATAGAGGTCTTTGTTGTAATTGCTTGTATTGCATTCAGAGCTGCCACACATCTCAGCAGCTGTTTAATGCCACGTGGAAAAGTTTTAGTAATACAGTTAAAATAAGGAAAGCTGCACCTCTCCACCCCTTCCTTTCCCTCCACCCAAGTGCACTCTGGCACAGTGAAATACTTTTTCTAAAAATAAACCCCACCAAATTCAGAAGGGCAGATATTCTGAAACTGACCATTAAATTGTGTGTGTGTGTGTGTGTAT
>NW_008672033.1:0-43133 GCF_000695815.1 Acanthisitta chloris | reverse complement strand
CCGCACACCGCCGAGGAGGTTCCTTGGGGCTGCCACACGCCAACGTGATGCTGATTAACGAGTGGTCTATAGAAGAGCTGCCTTAGCACCCGACCATGCCTGCAGCTAGGTGTTTGTGCTTAACCTCATCCGCTCCTTGGCATTCGGTTCCAGCAGCGGCAGCCCGTGTAGAGCTCTCATCCCTCGGGCAGGCTGGTCTGTGCCGTGAACCCAGGCTAGAGGGGTGGCAGGACTGCAGCTGGGAGCCCCAGTTTGCTCCAGCACCCACCACGCTGGAAGGGGTGATTGCACCTCGGATGAGTGTGTGTGTTTCAGTTGTGCTAGCTCAGCAAATAATAGTGAGAAAACTAACTGGGATGGGCTTCAAAGGTGCTTGCACAAGACCCTGGATGTCAAGAAACTGTCCTGTGCTAAAGCCTGTGCCAGCGTGCTTTATCTGTTGCTCGTGTCCAGCATTAAAACTGTAACAGATTTGCCTTCTCCAGGCAGCAGTTCCATCTCCCGCCATCCTCCTGCCAGATACAGAGGGGTCTCACACCACCTGAGGGGCAGAAACCCTGTGTCAGCCAAAAGCTTCCCCGTCCTTGTGCTCTTCCATCTATGTCCCAAGGATGAGCTGAGGCTCCTGTTGTGTCCTTTCCTTCTCTTCCTGCATTTATGCCAAACTGAGGAGGAAAAACGTGAACAGGTGAGAGCCTGCTATGGCAGGGTGCATTACTGACAGAAAAGGAGGTTCAGTCCTGTAGTTAGAGCCAAGAGAAGACAATTCCCTTCCAAAATAACTTGATTTTAGGGAGGACTGTTAAAGAAAGGAGTTGGGGATAATAATAAGGAAAAGTCAAAATCTGAGATGAAAGTAATATTATGATTGGCATATGTTTTGGTACAGGCAGCAGAAATTTTGGACAATAACCCAATAGTGGGGAAGTGGGATTAAATATTCATCTATTCGTTAACCCTGTAGTCCTTCTCTGAAACATTTGTCACAGCTCACATACCAAAACTGGGATGCTGTTCAAGAAAAAAGAGGTCAGCTTCTTGAAAGGTGAACCAAGGCTGCTCACAGAGGCACCTTCTGTCAGGCACAGGAAGGTGGAATCCCATTACTGTCTGCAAATTAAGCCTCTGGGGACCAGTTTCAAACAGAAAGGGAAGGCTCTGAGCTTTGCTGCCTGTGCCAAGGATGGTAGCTGTCGCAAATAGGTTTTGAGGATAGGCTGCTGGTGAGCCTGTGGTACCAAAGTGCTGCTCCCCACCATACCGAAGTGTAGGAGGAAATGGAAAGCTGTTGAGTTTCCAGCTGAACTGCCCTGCACTGGAGGTACTTATGCTGTTTCCCACTTCACAGCACCAGTGAATACTTCAGCTTTAAAATCACTGGATCTTGAAAAGATTAGTGAATTAGTCATTTTAGACCACAGAGAAATAAACCTCTGCAGGTCACTGCTACCAGGCTTTATCCATAGGATTCCTTAGTTGCAATACAATTGCTCCAGGAGAGATCTGGACCCTGTTGTGCCAGGCAAGATCTGCTTCGGGAGATGTGTGCATGCTGGTAACTGGGGAGAGAGAGGCTATGGTGATCATTTGCCTTTTTGAAGACCTTTTTAAACCAGCCATCCCCCACTGTAATTTTCCTGTGTAACAGACTGAAATCAGCCTGTCTCCAGGCCATTTCATTGCTGCTGCTTAGGCCCCGTGGGCAACGTGGCAGGCAGCAGGGATCACACAGCCTGCCTTTGGCTCTTCTGCTGGAGAGTTATCTGCAGCCTGGGCAGGCTCTGAAGGCAGAGCACTCCAGAAATGGAAGCCTACCTTTCTCTGTGGTAATAAATCTGCCTGCATTTTTGCTACCAGGCAGGTGAATGGTGGAGCACAAACAATGTATAATAGAAATCCTGCCTGGAGAAAAGGAAGAATCAGTGGTGAGAGTATTTCTGCTTATCCACGTGGCCAGTACACGAGTCACAAGCCCCAGGTTTGCTCTGGCCACTGCTGCCTGCTAAGGGTCTGCAAGGTTGTAGGTGGGTTTTGACCCTGTTTCGTTACCCTTTGCACTCTTACAAATAATTTATATCTTCATATTGGCTGGTAGTTGTCTGGGAATCTGTCCAAGCCTTCAAATGAAAGGCCAGGAGAGGGAATTGGTTTTCTATTTCTGGCTTTGCAACTTAACACCTGCCCTATCTGTGGCAAGTCACTTGGGGCCAGATTCTCAGAGAGGTGGATTAGTGTGGACTCCTTATTTTGGGGCTTTCTCTTGGTGCCCAGCTGTAGCTTTAGATGCCTTCAAAATTTAATTCCTCAAAGTTCCTGCCTCAGCTGCCACCTAACTCTGGAGGTACCTTCTACTTTTTTAAAGTGAAAAACTTTCTACTGCTTTGCACACTTGGGTGCGTGTTAGTTTCAATGCTGTTGAGTAATGTCCTTGACTGACCCACCAGGCATTAGATGTTCCTCCATCTACAGGGTTCAAGCATGGACCTCACAACGTGCTTCTTGGATTGAAGACTTTACAAAGCATAAAAGGAAAATGCTGTCCCAGACTCACCCGTTCCTAACATCACCCTTTTTTTTTTTTTTTTTTAAATCTCGTAGCTGTGCTTAAAATGTTTGCCCAAGTGGGAGACCTAGAGTCAATCCTGTGCTTTCCTGGAGAGCATCCTCCCAGAGTGGGTGGAGTAGGACTTGCCTCCTGAGACTGGCTTGTTACAGGTACTACCTAGGGTAATCACTGCTAGATTACCTGTGGGCCTCACATTTCCAGCTGAATGGGGTTGATAATGCTTTCCTGGCTAACAGGACAGCAATTGTCACTATTGTCAAGTGTGTCGTGATTGTAGGGAGAAAAGCAGGGTGAAAACACAGCGCAGGGAAGATGTTTGGAAGGGTTTTGTGATAGGCACATGTGCAGTTAAAAACTGTTACTCTGTTGCTTAGTTAGCTTCTTTGTGCCACAGAAAGTGCTATTCCCCGGCAAAATGCAGCAACGTTTTACAAAGAATTAAGCAAAACCCTGCAGTGCTGGCAGCCTGGACCTCCAGGCTGGCCTCTGTATTTATGAGCCTGAATGAAGGCAGCCTGGTTTCTGCAGATGCCACGTCACAGATTGAAGAGTGAAGCTTTCAGCAGAAGTCCTCACCTGAAGGCTGCAGGAGGGGAACCAACTCCTGTGTGATGTTTGCCCACCTTCTGGTGGGAGCCAAGAAGGTCCCCAGGAGGCAAAGTTGGTGTTCTCCTTTCACTCAGTAGTCGACAATGCCAGGTTAACCATTTGTTGAAGTCCATTCCCCAGTCTGGAAAGAGTTAATGCCTTTTTACAACTGTCTCTGTCTTCAAATAGCCCTTGCTCTGGGTTGTGTTGCTTTATCATAATACAAAGGAAGACAGAAAAAAAAGGAGGAAAAGACAACAAGCTTTCAAATAGTTGTTTGTGGAATGGTAATACTCTGTTAAAATTATTCCTTATCTTGGAGTAAATTAAAGTGATCTTTGCTCCACTAATTAATACTAACTCTATGGTTGTTTATCATGTCTTGGTAATATCACATGGGAGTATAAATACCAAGTCTTATCCATTGAAATAGCGAGAGATGTAACTGTTTGAGCTTCTACATTGCAACAGCTGTTTGTCGTGTCCTCAGAAATAATTGGCTGTTACAGAGGCAGTTTAAATGTGAGAAAATCACAGCGGTTTTATAATTAGTTTATTTTTAAGGAAAAACATTACTGCCCTTTGCTAAGAAGGTGAGAGATTCAGGTGGGATGGAGGGATAGCAGTGTAGGCACCTGATTTACCATGACATTAAACAGATAGTAAAACCAGAGGCTTATAAATATTAAGATCTTAATCTCACAGCAGAGCTCTGCTGGGGGAAAGTCAGAGACAAACAAGGCTTTGCCTGAAACTTGCTGTAGGGTTGGGACCCCAGTGTGCTGGAGCAGGATGACTGTGCTGAGTCTGAATACGAGCAGCTGGCTCTGACAGTAGCATTGTATGAGATTCATTAGAGGACTTAGCACTCTGCAGCTATTTTGAGTGCATCAATTCATAAAGGTCTCTCTTTGAGTGCAGCCTAATTTGGAAACACCTTAAATCCATGAACATCTAATGTGGTAGGGTGGGGAAAGTTCCCTGGCTGCCTGAATACCTGCTCTCAGAGGTAACCAGCATTGCAGGTGCCTTGGGGGCAACCAGCGGCAAGGTTCCTGGGTCCCACCTGGCTCCCTCTGTACAGAGCTGCTGGCCCAGCTCCTCACCCGAGTTTAACTTTTGCCTCCATATCCCCTGGGAGGAGACTTGGCCAGCGTCTGCTCTGGGGAAGGGCCTCCCCTGCAGTGTCTCAGTGGGCAGGAGGGCTAGCAAAGAGGGAGTGGGACATGGAACACGGGCACTAAGAGAGTGGCCAGGTGGTGGGCAGCATCCTGCCAGAAGCCCTGCAGAGGTGCTGTGCCATGCGTTAAATCTCGACTAGCAGTTTTGGGAAAGAGCTAGCAAATGCTTTCACTTTGAGTTTGGGGCCAGGAATCCCCAAGGAGGGGAAAGGGAGGCACTGACTGTCTGCACTTGACACCACTCTATCCTCAGTATTTCGTAAGGGCTTTTTTAATTAGGACTCTGCCTATTGCTTCCCCTGGCGTGTCCTTGGGTTCTGCTGGTTGTTCCCTCCCCCCTGTGCTGGATGGGGAGCGCGCAGGGGCTTGTGCAGCCTGCGAGGCTCTGCGTGTAGCCAGCTGTGCTTTGGCCCGTAGCCTCACTAGGACAAAGGGTCGGCTCGAAGGGCTCCTCAGACACGAGCCGCAGGGCTCTCTCCTGCAGTGTGTGTTTTCTCTGCAGGCTGCCTAATAAAAACTTCCACAGGCGGGCGGAGGGAGCCGTAGCTCTTAGGCGAGCGCTATCCCCGAGAGCACCGGCAGTCTTAGCAGAACCTATTTATTGGCACTTCTTTCTTTGAGGAGTAATAACTTCCAGATTTACTCTCTTTCTAACTGAGCATCTTTCAAAGTGGGTGTAGAACTATTTAAATAGCTTCTGTGGAGGTGGGATGAGAAATTGCTCTTATTCCATAGTCTGCAATCAGCACCAAACAAGCACTTTTCTCCACTGCACACACAAACAGGCAAGTATCTGCCAGCAGCCTCACCACTTGAGATCTGATTTTCTGCCCATTGGTGTAAGACACAAGGAATTCCACTAACATCAACAGAGTTTCAACAATGTAGTTTTATTTTGCTTCATTTCAAATCCAGTTAAACCTCCATATTTATATTTTGCCCCAGGGACTTCTCAGTGACTCTCAGAGGAGGATGGCATGGTTCTACATGGCCCTTTGCCTGGGTTTTGGTAGGGTCAGGGATCAGCTCTGTGACCCACTTCTTCCCAGACAGCCAAGCACATCCTTCTGCACCAGTGAGAGGAACTTCCCTGGAGGAGGTGGAGGCTGCAGGTGTCCTGGGGTGCCCTTCTGGAACATCTGAAGTTGGGCCCTTTGCTTTGCCTGCTCATCTGTGCAGAGGCTCAAATCCGAGGGCTGACAGAACAGACCCAGTGAAGGGCAAATGTAAAGAGTGCAAGGCCTCAGACTCCTCCCAGCTTGGATGGAGCAGAATGCAGTGGGTAGCAAAGAGTACAAAGAAGCCCCAGGCCTTCAGAGTTGGTGGAGTCAGAGGAGAGCCAGCCTCCCTGGTGGCCTTCCAGAGAGAGCTCCTGCCTCTACCAAGTGGAAGTGTAGCCACTCACTGCAGCAAAGCCCAACAAAAGTTTGGGTCCTTTCTGAGTCAGTCCTGTAGCTGGGGATGTGTGTATTTTTGTGCATGACTTTTTTTTCTGTTGGCGCAAATATGGGTGGCAATCTGATTAGTTTATGATTCATGATTTGGCTAATGTTCCTACTTCCCCCGGTCCCCACCTGTTCAAATAGCTGCTACTGTAATGTAGGCTGTTAACTTGAAATAACTTTTCCAGCCCCTTTTGTAAATGAACTCTGGAAATTGCTTTAAGGCTTATCCAGGGGCAGAAGTTGCAATAACTTAACTTAAATGCTTTTAAAACCAACTCAACCTGGTGCAAATCTCTTTGTGAGCATTTAGGAAGAAACAAGTTCACTTTGAGCTGTTCCTAATCAAGTAACACTGTGACCAGACATGCTGTTCTGGGAGAGCCTGGTTTCCAGCCCCTGCTGCTCAGCACTGCTCCTTGCCAAAGGCCATCCCCTCCCCAGCTCTGCCACGCAGAAATACTGTTTCTCACCCAGTCCTGACAGCAGCAGCCACGTGAGCAAACCCTCCCATTCAAGGAGTCTTAGCTGATCTGGAATATTGTGCTGGAGCAGGGTGAGGAGAGGCTGCTCCATGCAGTTTGGCTGCCAGAGCTCAGCAGAACAGAGGGAAAGCCTGCACAAGCAGCCACGGTGGTTTGATGCTGGTGACTTGAGCCAGCTCTGCTACTGTCACATCAGTGAGTCAGGCACTGCACCTTTGGTCACCCGGTCCCATGCCCACCACTCACCATTGCAGCTAACCCAACCTGAGAGAGTTACAGAAGTAGCTCCATATGGCCTTTGCACCAGTTTAAACAGATCAGTCAGGCTCAGGGCAACTTCCCCGGAGCCCTAAATTATGTAAGTGATACAGCGCAACCAAAAAAAAAAAAAAAAAGGAAAAAAAGAAATACTGGTACTGAACTCTCCAGAGGATTGATTTATTCTATTCCCTAACTGGCCAAGATATTGGCACAAAAAAGTTGGATAATTTTGAAGCATACATGCATTTCAGCCTCTGTGCTTACATCCCTCAGGAAAACCATTAGGCAAATCCTGATCTTACCCAGTCCTCTTCTGGCCACGAGTTCCTCTGCACTCACCTGCCTTGTTCCCTGCACAACCCTCAGCTGCTGGTTTGGTGCACTGTAGTGTGTTTAGCTTTCCCTTCCTCCACTGCAATGGATGTCTAATCCTTCTGTAAATTCACCCTTCTCTGGTGGCAGGTCAGTGGGTTGGGGTTTGCATGCAGTGCCCTGCGCCATTGGCACTGTGCAGAGCCTCTGGGCCTCCCAAAACCAGGTCAAAGACAGCAGAGAGAGGAGCAATTGTGTGACTGCTGCTGCAGTCAGCATCCAGGTTTTGCACCAGGGGAGGTAGATGCTTTGCCTGTGGGTAAAAGCAGTAGGTTCACCATGGAAGTGCCTCTCCATAGGTGGTGTGCTGATTTCACCCCTGGCAAACAGCATTAATATAATACATCAAAGCTGGCTGCATTAATAGTAAACCAAGGGAAAGGATTTGCTATACATGCTAGCTACTTTTCAAATGCAAATGTCTGTTTAAAATCAGATTAAGATAGAAGGAAGCCTAAAGAATGCCAATAATTAA
This sequence comes from Acanthisitta chloris, assembly GCF_000695815.1. NCBI lineage: Eukaryota > Metazoa > Chordata > Aves > Passeriformes > Acanthisittidae > Acanthisitta > Acanthisitta chloris. Next base: position 35,763 of record NW_008672033.1, on the reverse strand, counting down.
TACACGATAAAGGAATAAACATCCAGGGCAACAAAAGGTAAAACGCAATCACAAAGATGAAAGTAATCCATCTTCTCCATGCAACCTGCTCTGCTGCATGGAGTAAGTGGGTGTGAATCCCCATCCCCATTTCCTTAGGTAGCTGGTGAGTGTAAACCCAAAGCAGTGCTGAGGAAATAAGAAGACTCCTTCAGCTCAGCCAGGCAGGTAGAGAATCCTTGGGCTGGCCTTGGCTGAGCTCATCTCGGCTCCAGATTCTCTAGGTTCTCTTAGGCCTTGTGCTGCAGGGAGGGAGCCTTTAGCAGTCACCTTATTTACTGGTATGACCTTGGTCCCTTTGGGGTGTGCAGATGAATTCTGTGCCTTTAAACCAATGAGAAGGTGGTATTTGGCATCCCCACTGAGTCTCGGGTGGACCTCAGAAATATTTTGCCCTGAGTTCCCTCTCTTCTTTCCCACACACGCAAAGCACACCAGCCTCTCCTCCTCTCCCCTTGCTCCCCCAGACCTTTGCATTGATGCAGTTGTGGTTACAGCAGGATATATCCCTAACATTCAGTCTTAAAAGAAGGGAAATAGGAAACTTGGGGGAAAGTGGAAACAGACTCTATCCCACTTTGGTCTTTCTCACAATTCGCACTGTGCTGGCATCAGACTCTGGTAGTGTCCTGTGCCTTTACTTCCTTCTTCAGCTGATACTGGAATAGCAGCACTGGAATAGGGCACCAGAGTATATCTCCCCTGCCCAGCTGAGGAGGAGAGTGATAGAGTGGTCAGATCACCACATATCTAATCTAAATCTACCAATTTTTCAGTTTAAAACCATTACCCCTTGTTCTGTCACTACAGGCCCTGGAAAATATTCTTTCTCTCTCTTTCTTATAAAACCTCTTTAGGTACTGGAAGGCTGCTGAAAGGTCTCCCTAGAGCCTTCTCTTCTTCAGGCTGAACAGTCCCAACTCTCTCAGCCTGTCTTCATGGGGAGGGGCTCCATCCCTCTGATCATCTTAGTAGCCCTCCTCTGGACTTGCTCCAACAGGTCTCTTCATTACTGGAGGTCACAGAGCCAGACAGAGTACTCCAGGTGGGGTCTTATAAGAGCAGAGTAGAAGAGGAGCATCACCTCCTGCATCACCTGCTGGTCATGCTTCCTGTGCAGCCCAGGATACTATTTGCTGTGGCACAATTTGCCAGCTTGTAATCACTGCAAATAATTACAAACTGAAGAGTAAGGATACTTTGGGATCCTCTCTCATGATTTGTGACCACATTGATATGGACAAAACGCTCTCCTTGGCCCTTGGAAGACCAGGAACACACAATTTTAAAAATAAACTGAAAAAATCATATGCTTCCCACTAGCCTCTTTTACACTTTTATTTCTGTCTCACCCTCATTCAAACCCCTTGTGGGGCTGAAGGGAGCCCCAGGCTCAGCCACAGTGTGGACAGATGGACAATGTGAGCAGCTGGCCCTTCCCACCTGACATGGCAGGGATGGAGGTTACTGCCTTCATTACCCGCTGATAGATCTGTGCTTGCTGCCAGCAGAAACAAAGACAGTTCCAGTCATTCTGTGAGAAAAGCTCACTGCAGCCCAGAGTGGCCATGCCATCATGGAATTGTAGAATCATTAAGGTTGGAAAAGACCTCTAAGATCATCAAGCCCAACTGTTAACCCAGCACTGCCAAGTCACCACTAAACCATGTCCCCAAATGCTACATGTACACGTCTTTTAAATACCTCCAGTGACTCCACCGCTGCCCTGGGCAGACTGTTCCAGTGCTTGACCACCCTTTCTGTGAAGACATTTTTCCCAATATCCAATTTAAACCTCTCCTGGCACAACTTGCCATTTCCTCTGGTCCTGTCTCTTATTGCCTGGGAGAAGAAACTGACCCCCACCTTGCTACAGCCTCCTTTCAGGTAGTTGAAGAGACTGATAAGGTCTCCCCTGAGCCTCATTTTCTCCAGACTAAATATCCTTCTCTGGATGAACTGCAGCACCTCAATTCTTGTAGTCAGGGGCACAGAATTGAACACAGGATTTGAGGTGTATCCTCCCCAGTGCTGAGTACAGGGGGACACCCATTGCCCTGGTCCTGCTGGCCACACTGTTCCTGATAAAGGCCAGGATGCCATTGGCCTTCTTGGCCACCTGAGCACACTGCTAACGCATGTTCAGTTGCTGTTGATCAGCATCCCCAGGTCCTTTTCTGCTGTGCAGCTGTCCAGCCACTCTGCCCCAAGCCTGTAGCATTTCACAGGGTTGTTGTGACCCAAGTGTATCACCACACTGCTGCAAGGGCCCATGCTTTCCTGCACTAGGTGTACATGTGTACATCACCAGTGTCTTCCTACCTCAGAGTATCCTCCAGGTACCTCTTGGAGGTCCTTTCAGTGCAACTGGAGAGCTTTACAGCACAGGCTGGGCCTCTCACAGGGGTGGGAGGAGGAGGTTCCCAAAGGTCTCTCATTGATTGGGCTTTACATTGAGCTCCATAGATTCAGCAATCATTGCTGGCATAAAAATCAGAGATTCACAGAAAGACTGAGGTTGGAAGGCATCTGGTCCAACCCTCCTACTCAAACAAGGTCATCTACAGATGATAAAATAAGAGAGATGCAGTCAGTGCCTGTGGTGGTTGAGCTCTTAACCAACCCTCACTGGCTGATACTCTCCCACCCAACCATTGGGATCAATCAGAGGGATTGAATAACAACTAACCAGTCCTTGTCCAGACTTTCCTCACTGCAGAGGACCCTGGCAAGTGTGCAGATGCAGATGTGATGGTACCATCTCTGTTGTCCAGGTTGCATGAAGAAGAAATGCCAGTGCCACCAGCAGCACTGATATAACAGCACACATGTTACTACTGCCTTTCTGCAACTTTGTTCTGCAGAGGCCAGCAAAGCCTGCAATCAGCAGATATCCTCTGGAAGACAAGCTGGACCAGCAGAGAGGACATTCCTCTGGATTTCTGAGGAATCTATCCCCTCAACCAGTGGCTATTTAGGCTTGACCATACCCCTATAGACAATATCAAAGCCGCCTGTCAGATTGCAGGCGTCAGCATGGACTCTGATCTTTGGCTGCTGCCCAGAGAAAACTATTAATCACTTCAACAAGCACTATCCTAAGCAAGTCTAAACAAGTAGTGCTCCAGCATGAGGATTTCAGGTAGTATCAAAGCTGTGAAAGGTCTGAATTTCCATCTTGGCCTTGGGACCCTGATGGTTTGATCCAACTAATTAATGTAATTACTGTGACCAAATACTGTAGAAATGCTTACCAGCCTCTGTCAAGGGGATGTCTGAGATGGGAATTATTCAGGGATGTTGCTGAAGCAAACAGTGCTTCTCATAACTGCATATACTTATAGTTACATGAACTGGAAGAGGGTTTTGTCCTCAAAGGTGTAGGTGATTGCCATGTGCTGCACTAGATTACACTCAAAACTTTACATGTGCATGACGTTTTGAGACCTATTGCAATTTTTCCCCTGATTTCAACAGGACTAAAATCCCACTTGGACTGTTCTCACCAAGAGTGGGGCTGCTGTGAGGAGCAGCCAGTCCCACTCCCTGCTGGGCTTGTCATTGAAGCCCATTTGGTCTTACAAGACATTCTAGTCCTAAAACCCAACATTAAGGAAGTAGGGCTTTCAGTGGGGAAAGAAACCAGCAGATTCTGGTGGATTCAGGAATCCAACTTCACAAGCAATGAACTTTTGCTGTGATTTTTTTCTGTAATTCTCATGACTCGAGGGAGCAAGCTGAGTTTCACAACAGTCTAGGTTCTGGTTGGGCTTCCATCACAGACAAAGGTGATATTTGCAGGTTGAAGTACAGCCTTTATTTACTTTAGTGGCACATCTCCCAGCAATTGCAGCTAGGAAAGAGTTTTGCCCTTGATGTCTTTCACTGGCAGGGGTTTTGTTCCCACGGTCAAGTCAATGACCTTCCTGTTCACCTCTGTCCCCATGACATGTTGTGGAACTGCATCCTTGCTCTTCTGCAGCCATGGCAGCTTTGCTGTTTATGAAACAAATGCTTGCTTTGGGTTCATTTCTGCCCTAAATGGTATTTCTTCTTATAACTTAAATTTTATTTATTGCCTAAAATTCCAGATTAAATACCATCTCCTAGCAACTGGTATATTTTTGCCCCTAGTCTGCTAACTTTCAGTGTTTGCATATTGGTCTCCATTCATTTAGCCATCTTAAACACTAGTTTCCAAATACCTAGTGATATGTACATTTGTTTGTTAAATTTCTAAACAGTTGATTCTTTTAAACAGCTAACTTTATATCCACCTGTTTGTCAACTCTGTAGATGTGCTCCAGAGGGGAAAAAAATACACAGTGTAGTCTTCCTGCTTGGTGCATCTTCAGAGAAGAGGGACACAGGGCAGGAGCTGCCTTGGCAGGGGTGTCTCACTTAAGATGTTTTGGGATGGGGCTTTTTTTTTCCCCCCTGTGCAAACCCTGGACAGTTTTTGGCATGTTAGAGAGACATTGGGAAATGAGCTTACTACCTCTGCAGACAAACCACATGTCCTCCCAACAAGTCATGGCAAAAGCCCATGTTGCCTCTCAAGAGTAGAACAGGGCTGAGTTATGCCCACAGTGAACCTTACACGGACCTCGCATTACAAATGAGCCATTTCCTTTTTGCCTGTCCAGGTCATATTCTGCAATGTGACTTTTAGATGTGTGGAGAGGCATTTGCCACTTTTATTTAGTAGGTAGCATGGCAGGAGCTCAGCATACTGCAAAGAAGGGCTTGTGCATCAAACCAGGTATCTCACTGGAAATTCCCCAAAATTATTAGGGACTTGTCTATGAATTTGGCTTCATGAAGCATTAGTGAGTAGGGTTCGTCTGTGCTTTATTAACTTTAGTAAACCATAGTCTTTATTTGAGCTTTCTCTGATGGTCAACAGAGGGAAACAGCAGCTTTTAGGGTGTGCTTTGACATTGCATCTGCCTGTTTTAGACTGGGATGGAAAATCCCCAAGTAGAGCTCATAAACAGTCATTGCAGATGTTTGCTGCTGGTCAGGTGGATCCCACGAAACAATGGGGCAGAATCCATCCGTAGACTCAGTTCCTTCTTGTGTCACTTTTCTATCCAGAACAACTGATAATTCATTACTTTTATTTCTGTAACTTCTCACTTCCAGAATATCTGTTTGACCAACTGTAAGTCACATACATTGGCTTGGATGGATATACTGATTTGTACAGTGAGATGTAAGTAATTAATTAATTAAATGAAAATTTTCTCTGTGAATTACTGCATTCCCTCTCTCCCTTCTTCCCCCATCCTCCTTCTTCCTTTTGCTTTAACTCATCAGTGTTCAAAGCCATGATGCTGTTGCCTGACAACCTGAAAACATGTCCCACACCTTCTCCAGCAGCAGTGCTTCATTCAGGACCACTGGTGGGTATGAAGATGGAAGCTGCCCATGACTGCCTAGAAAAACAACATGGTATCAGGACTAGTTACAAGCAATGGGGCATTTAATTTTACATCTCTGCTAAAAAAAGGTACTTCCTGCCTCAGTCTTCATCTGTGCTGGCTTAGAGAGATGGACACTTGCAACATTATTTAATATCACTTTGTTCTCCTGCAGAAGCCCCTGAAAGGTACTAGCCAAAGCTCTGCTTTGACAGATGAGCCTCAAAGGGCAGATTTGCATTGTAAAATCTGTAAAATATCTGTGTGAAGAAGGATGTATCTGAGTGATCTCCTGAGAGCTGTGCAACTGTACATAGCTGTGATCACCTGATGAGAACATGAATTTTGTTGGATCTTGCTGAGCTGGTTTGGTCTTGCCTGCTACATGCAATGGTCTCATTAACACCTACTGACAGATGTTTTCCTCTTGGTTTGGCCAGAGGTGTCAATAGGCAATGCTGAGAAGAGACATGTGTCAGCTTTTGGCAATTTTATGCAGTTTGACTACAGAAGGATTAAACTCTGCTGTAACACAAAGTAAGGTAACTTTGTGCAGTTGTGTAGAGCAGTATTAGGTTAAAAAATTCTGTGCACTGAGGCTTCATAGAAGAGGATGTTTGTCAGTTGTTGTAGAGCAGAACAGTGAAGGCAGTACATTGCTTCTGTGCATCCTTTCTCCTCACAGAGTTGTCACCCCAGACAGAGCACCACTCACACAGAAGGCAAGGAGCTCTTCTCTAGGAAGATGTCTGGAATAAGCTTCTCCGTGGTCTCACTTTTTGTCCCACTCCCCTGCTGTGGCACCTCCTCTCCCTTGCCCTAGCTCACCTTGTTCACAGTCCCGTGATGCCAGTCTCCTGCACTCAAGTTTGTCAAGCTGGATTCTTTTGGAAGGACAAAGAGCATTAAAATATAGGCTTTGTCTAGATGCAAACTGTACCACACTGTTGTTATGTCTTGCAATGATTTACAGGCATTTAATAATTCAAATGAACAACTTCTCCCTGCACCAGAATCCAGGTCTGTCACAGACACGTTGTGTTGGGTTTGCATGGCAAAGTTTTGGTGGTGGGGACACTACAGGGGTGGCTTCTATGAGAAGATGCCAGAAGCTTCCCCCATGTCTGATAGTGCCAATAGTGCAGGCTCCAGGATGGACCCACTGCTGGCCAAGGAAAAGCCCATTGGTGATAGTAGTAGTGCCTCTGGGATAATGTATTTAAGAAGAGGGAAAAAGAAACCTGTTTGGAATAACAACAGTGGAGACAGAAGTAAGAATATGTGAGAGAAACAGCCCTGCAGACACCAAGGTCAGTCAAGAAGGATGGGGAGGAGGTGCTCCAGGCTCCAGAGCTGAGATACCCCTGTAGCCCATGGTGCAGACCATGGTGAGGCAGCCGTGGCCCTACATCCCATGGAGGAGCAGAGATCCACGTGCAGCCCATGGAGAACCCTGTGCTGAAGCAAGTGGAAGACTGAAGGAGGCTGTGAACCCACAGGAAGCCTGTGCTGAAGCAGATTCACTGGCAGGACTTGTGACCCCATGGGAGACCCACATTGCTGCAGTTTGTTCCTAAGGGACTGCACCCTATGGTACCCATGCTGGAGCAGTTTGTGAAGAATTGAAGCCCATGGGAGGACTCACACTGGAGAAGTTTGTGGAGGACTGTCTCCCATGGGAGGGACCTCATGCTGGAGCAATGGAGGAGTGTTATGAGTCTTCCAGAGGAAGGAAGGAGAGGCAGAGACAACATGTGATGAACTGACCACAGCCCCCATTCTGCATCCCTCTGATGCTGCAAATTCTCCCAGAATCTTTCCATTTTGCAGCACTGATGTGACTTAAGGTCCCTCCCCGTGGACTGGTGCTACACCACCTGAGGCTTGTTCAGGAAAAAACAAAGGGGTACAAAAGCTATAAGGTAGCCAAGTGGGCCATGAGAGGCAGGAGTGAGCTGATCCCAAATGTGATGGAGAGGCACAGGTAGGGACCAGGCTGTGAGGAACAGATGTGTTGATGGAAAGGCAAAAGGGAAAGCTGGCAAGGAGATATAGGAGAGGCAAATGATCTTTGCAGCAACAATTTGAAAGGACATGTGCCAGGAAAGATTTCATTTGTCAGGGGTGGAAGGAAGGATGTTGCGGTGAGATGTGAGATGATGTGAAGTTTAGCCATGTGGATTGAGGGGAAGGTTGTGTCTCGGCTATGGTATGAAGGAAGAGCCTGGAAGGCTTCAGCTTGGCCTGGAAGTAATTGAGGGATGCCCTGTGGCCTCTGTTATGCACAAGGTCAGATCAGATATTCACAGTAGTCCCTCTTGAGTTTAGCATCTATAAATCTGTGAAATAGAAGCTTTAAACCATAATAAAGGGCTGAGTCCTCAGAGCATTGCTTTGAAAGCCTAGAGTATCCTGAGATATTGGCTTTAAGACTGGGATTTGGAGGTATAGGAAATCTATTTCAGGATTATTTTTTCAAAGGTTTATTTCATCTACCTGGTTTTACAGGCAGAGTATATTAAAAAACCTCTAATAAAATATTTAAAGCCCTCTAAATATCCCTAAAAGAGTCTCTTCGTAACATGTGTTGCATAAACAGGCAGGATGCTGCTGGGATGTGATATACAGATGTCATTGCTTTGATAGTTTCATACATTTCACAGCCAGCAGACACACCACGGTGGTTTCCTCTGCCCTCCTGCATAATGCAGATCATGGAGCTTCGTCCAGCAATTCCCACACCAACACATGAGCTACATCATGTAGAAAGACATCCACACTTAATTTAAATATCTTTTGGGTGATGGAGAACTTACCATATCCCATGTCAGCTCCTCCGGTGGTTAATTACAAGGCCATTAAGGAGAAAAATGTGCCTTGCTTTCAACTTGATTTTTTTTAGCTCAAGTCTTCCTGGTTTATATGCCTTTGTCTGCTAGATTAAGTAATCCTCTGATACCAAATTCATCCTCCATGTATAGATACTTATAGATCAATTCATCTTTTATACTCTGCTTTGATAATTTGAGTGGGTTGTGCTCCTTTGGGTCATTGTAAGATATGCTTTCAATCAGTCTTATAGCTCTTCTCTCAACCTTTCTCAGTTTTGCAGCATGATTGTTAAGTGTTGACAGCTGAACTGGACTGGTTTTGTCTCATTAATGTCATGTATAGAGCTAATATGTTTCCCCTACCACTCAATATTCCCATTTATACATCCTAGGGTCATATTAGCCCCTTTAACAGGAGCATCACAAGGGGAACTCATATTCAATTGTTTATCTATCCTGACCTCTGAAGTAAACAGCCAAGAACAGCTTCCTGAATATTCCCTCTATAAAAACTCCCATGGGATCATTCTTCATTTGCAACTACTCTATGGAGACCTACCATTTAACTACCTCATAATCCATTTTAAAAGTGCCATATTGATTTTTACAGTGCTACCATTCAGCACAAAACAAATGGTAGAACACAGCCCCCAGAATGGCTCTGATCTCCCCAAGTACCTATTTCCATGGAGATGCATGTCCACAGTTTCTGGTTCACTACGTTGCAGCCTGGGCAGCTCCGTGCCTTGGCTGGGAGCGAGTGAGTGTATTTTGAGACAATAACCTACACTCAGGGGTCCCAAACTGGCCCGTGGAGAAGTATCAGTCTGAAAATCCCATATAAATGCCCTGCTGCTAGTGCTTGAAACCACACTGCTTTTAGAGCAATTTCAGTCTAATGGGGAGGGGTATGTGACTGGTGACCCAAGAGGAATGCTGAAGGCTGAGGGTGGTCCCTCCTCTGATGCATTTGGATAATATTCCTGACAACCTTGCTTTTCCTGTAGGTTGTAAAGTCCCTCACTGTCCAAAAGATCCATATTTTGGGATTAGAGGCAGCCTGTTATGGGACTAATAAGACAAAGAGGGGAAGCATGAAGAAAGCCTAATTTCCCCTGCCTAATGCTGTACAACTCAGGGAAGTGGAGGAGGGGAGAAGAGATACCGCCTTGGGGTAAAACAAGCAGCTGTTGTTTCCAGGTGGAATTAGGCAGTGGGAGCCGTGGTTCCTGCAATTTCTCATGTTTCTGACAAAGTTTTACCTGCCAAGAATTGCCAAAAACAGGCTGAGTCTGGGGCATGAGGAACACGTACAAAACCAGTACCCTTCATGCTGTGAGCTAAAGCTTAAACAGAGGCAGAAATAACCCTGCAATGTCCCCAGAGTACTAACATTTTTTGCTGTAATGATGACAGGCAGGGTCTTATCTGGCTTTCCTGCATGTGGGAGTGTTTTCATTGTGCAAATGCTTGCAGCTGCACTTTTCATGTGGGGCAACTCTTGCAGCTAAATAAAATTGTTAAAATTAGTTAATCAGCTTAGTACAATGGTTCCCAATATTTTCCATAAAACAGTTTGCCTCCCACGTACTCTGCATCTCCATCCCATTTCACAGCGCAGAGGAGAGCCAAAGCACCCCTAGAGCTGAGCATCCAGTGCTCAGCACCAACCACACTCTCCTGTCTCGCCTGGAAAGTGCCAGAGCAGAGTGTTCAAGCTGAGACTTGTGCCCTGAAGTGCTTCATTTCTCTGCAGTAAAACTCCCCAGTGAAGGAAAAGCAGCTTTTCTAATCTGCCTAGAGCTGTCGGTGAGGCTGGAGGTGGCCACGCACACCCTCTGTCTGCCCTCTCTAATGGAAGGCTGAAGCTATCGAGGCTTTGGCCAGATGCCTATAAAACATTGCCTCTCTTCAGCTTGTAATTGGGCTCAACATAATTTTGTTGTTGTTGTTGTTGTAACCCTCTCATTCCAAGGCTTTTCTCCACCTAGCCCTAAGATCCTGATGGTGCCTGGGAAAGTCCAGATGAAAGCCTGGACACTGGGAGATGGGCTGACTCTGGTCCTAAGGGGTGCTACGTTTTGCGTTCTTAGGTCTCACTAACTGCTGTGGTTTATCACAGGAATTGGACTCTCGCTGAGCCTGATGATTTTGGATGAGAAGGTGGGTCTGGTCCCTGCTGTCATCCCAGGCTCTGGCTCTGCATCTGGACTGGCCACGGCAGGGGACGAGTCCCAGTTTCTCAGCTGACAGCACAATGTATTGACTTAAATGTGTCTGGAATTACTCATACCTACATATTAACAGGTTTTTACTTCAAAGAGGTAGAAAAAAAGAGCCAAATTCAGTTCCACTTGAAATGTAAAGTAATGATAATTAGCAGAGGTAACTCTTTGCTTCCCATTCAAGCCTTGCCTGCAGGAAAATTGAACTGAGAATGAGATTTTGGTAGACAACTTGGTCCATCCTTCAGGATCACTGATGGATGCTTGTCAAAGCTGTTCTCCATCTCTAAGCAGTCATTACTGCTTTGGCATCCCTGTTCCTAGAAAGCTTTTCCTAGTGTCCAGTGTGCATCCTTCTTGCTGCCATTTCAGCCTGTTGCTGCAACACTGATATGGAGATGTCAGTGTTGGAAAACAACACTGTAGCAATTTGTCCTCTGCTTCATCTCCTCCTAAGGCCAGTGCCTTGGTGCCATTTATTTAAAAGACAACTCTTTTATTTGGCACTGTGTTTCTCACATGCAGTAATTCAGTGTATTTCCCATGTGATGCTAATAACTGTAGAAGGCAAGAAATCACATCAGGTGCAGAAAAGCAAGAAGGCAATGACAAGGCAGTGACATGAATGCGATGAAGGAGTGCACAAGAGAGGAACAAGCCTCAGACAAACCGAGGCTGGGCTGATCTGACACCTCACCCGTGGAAGTGTCACGCCATGCACTGAGACCCTGACAGATCAGTGCCTGGGTGCAGCAAAAGAGGAATGTCAGCTAAGCATGAGCTGTGGATGGCTACTTATTGTCTCACAAATAAGGTGTCTCTTTTGTACCAAGAAGTCTGGTCTTTCAAATCAATCCTACTTGCAACACAATCTTCTTGGAAGACTTACAGTTCCTCCGTTGTGTTTCAGTGTTTAACAGTGACGGGTAAATGTAGTTCCAGTTTTACAGAAAAGGAGGTGGGGCATAAAGGGTTGATGTGAGGGAACTTGTTCTTTGACTTATAACAGGTCAGCGGTGGGATTGGGAACACCACTTGTGTTTCTAGGGTTGCACTTCCCTCGCTGGACTTCACTATGGACTAAGGACATGTGCTCACATCAGAAGACTTTGCTCAAATGAGCACAGCTAACACCATTCAGGAATCCAGTTTTTGGACAAGGACATGGCATTGGAGCCCAAGGGTCCAAGCAGCATGACCTGGGCCTGTAACCCACAGCAGCTGCTCAGGGTAAGGTAACCTCTGATGGACCTGTGGGATGTACATGGGTATAATATAAGACAGCGCAAGTTGCATCAAGGACTAATTGTCTCTGAAAGGAAAACAACTAGAAAAAACAAACTGCACAACCAGTTGTTCCACTGATGACTTCTATGAATGCAGAAACTGCAACGCCATTGGTGAGATTACTATGGCAAAATCCATATGAGCACACATGGAAATTCCTTGTCCACAGCTTCAGTAACCATTTTCTTTGTCTCCAGGGAGAAGTGTTTCATGATCATGGTAGCTGCTGTTTCATTATAAAGCAGATCTGATTTAGGTGGCATATTGTTTTTAATGGGAATCATCTCAGAGCTGTAATAATATGGCACTGCTGTAATCCCTACAGAGACCCTGGTGGTGAAAAGGGTATGTGACATAGCAACTGTTTCCTTTACTTCTATGATTGCTCTAATTTCCCTCAGCCCAGGAAGTAACGTGCACCGATGTGTTCAAAACCAGCTTTCCCTGCTAACATATTCGTCTCACTGACAAAGTTTGTGGAGTAGAAAGCTTTTCAAAGATATAAATAGAATTTAGTAAATTGCAGCCCCATCATGAGACGTTACAATAAAAATAAGATTTATGATCTTTTTTAGATGACGATTTTTTCGACTTTGTCAGTTACAGTGCACACTATATAATTTTGTTCTATTACTTTGTATTAAGCCCAGTATTTTGTGTTTGACCAAAACATGTCATCAGTCTCTATGTTACAAATGCGAGAACATTCAGAATTACAGCTGAAAAAAGAAACCCCACATATATGGGAGAGCATAGTATCATGCTGAAATTTCAGCATTTTTCTGAAAACTACCTAATCCATTGATTTACACTGGTTGCATGCCATAAATGCTGGTAACAAGTGGGGGTTGGGATGCAAGTGAAATGCCTCTCACCATGAACCGTCTAGTACCAGCTCCTTCTGCAGTTTGGTCCCCCTGGAGGATGCTTCACTGCTGAGTCTCGAGAATTAAAGGCAGCAAAAGGAGAAATCAAGGCAAATCAGGAGAGTTTGTGTGGAGTTACACCCAACCCCTGCCCTTGCAAAAACCTCTGGGGTTTTTTTCCCCCCTCCTGTTCATGAACTGGATCAAGCCCTGACCTTGTTTAAATCAAACAAAATACTTTTACTGTATAATAAAAATTCCATGTTTTAATACATCGCCATGCACAAATGAAGTCAAACAATGCAGAGTACAAAATTGTCAAATATACAAAATGATAAAGCAGATACCCAAAGCTTCCAGAGATCATGCCCAAAGATACCAAAAACTTGATATTGATTTTAATTTTATTGTTTAAAAGAATTCCTCCCTCCCACCTGGGTTTTAGTTTTTGTTGATTTTTGAAAACAGAAGGAATTAAAGAGTAAATATAAAAACTGTAAGGTGGAATCAACAGTGATGACCACTTCGTATACTAAAAGTTAGCTTGCATGATAATTTCTGTTTTGGGAAAAAAGCACTGCTGTGCAGCTGAACACCTTGAATGCCTGGGGAGGCGCAGTGGACATCAAACAAAAAGGCACACTTTTGTTTTATGCCACCTCATTTGGCTCCATCGTTAAAAATTCAGCCATAGATGTCCTGGGAATGTGTGTCACTTTTCAAGCATTAGAGTGCTGGCATCTTCCTTGATTATCAACCAAGTTAACATTAAAAGGAGATCATTGGCTTAAGAGCATTTCCTTAGTGAATGTAAACCAGAACTGACTCCAAAGGCAGCAGGACCAGACACAACTTGCCAGCTTCAGGAGACTGTTTTGACCATACAGCATGGCCATGGGCTCGCAGTCAGCCTTTCTGATCCAGCTGTTCTGCATCAGGTGACCAGACCTCCCACCACCTCCCTCTTGCTCCCTGCAGCTCACATCCATCATCAGTAGCCAATGCTGACGCACCAGCACAGTCTGGCATCTGATTCTCTCCATGGGCTACTAATTTGAGGGCAACCTTTGGAGACAACTCAGGTGTGGCTATAATTCCAGCCATCAGTTATCTGCTTTCCTCAGGGTCACATTTAAACAACCTTAAATTCCACTCTCCAGAATAAAGGAGCCCAGATTTAAAGCCCCTGATGTGCAGACCAGGCAGGCATTCCTCCCACCTTAACCCCACTTGTGAAAAAAACAATACCAATTGCATGGCAGGTCCAGGTAGCTGCAGTCCCTGCAAGAAGCCGAAAGCAAAGCCTAGCACATCCCAAAGCACAGCCCTGCCACTTTCAGTTTCTGCAATAGCTGTGAGAAATTAAAAAATACACCTCTTAGGCTTGCCCAGTATCACAGCAGCTTAGTGCAAAGCAAAGAAGCCTCCTCAGAGCACGCAGACTCCTTGGGGAAATGTTGGTCATTCCCATTGCCAGAGCATTGTCTGATGCTGCCAGGTAATGTGTCTCCTGCAATGGCTGCAAGAGAGTGCTCAGCACGGTACAGACACTGTGGCTTTGCTCACAGGTTGGCCCACCATGGCTCATTCCTCCCCTCAGTCAGCAGAGCTGGATTCGGGGGAGAGGGCTGAGGTGTGGGTCTCATGCTCAGGTGCTTTGCATGGGCTGGAAGCTCATGTCCCCCAGTGCTTCCTCTGCTGCCACTTAGTCACTTTTCTACCTTCTCAGAAGAAGAGCAGAGAAGGAGCCTCTTGCATACAAGGGATGCAGATGAAGTGCTAAAAGGACTCTAAACACCACTTTATCTACTCTGGTTGTGAGACAAAAGCCTGGATCAGTAAGGAAATTCTGTCTACATGTAGAATGTGCACTCAATATTGAAACAGAACAACCAACCGAGGAACCAAGTCCCCTAAGCATCTGATGGGACAAATTGTGGGATTGTTTTCCTCCCCTGCACAGCTTCTTATTGCTTACATGCAGTTTTGCTGCAATACTGATCTACTTGCTTTAAAAAAAAACCTGTTTCACTATTTAATTTGGTGACGTATGATATTAAATAGATAAATTCGCGACAAGTGCTTGATAGAAGGAACATGGCTAGAGATGTAACAACAGCTACAGAGTATTTTTTTTCTGAAGAAGTATTTAGATGTATTTGGAAGTAGTATCAGAAAGGAGCTTTCCATCTCATTCTCAGACTAAGCCTGGCTGTGTTATAACAATGCTTGCAATCCTACTCTTATGGCAGAGATGTTATACAGTCATCTACAAGTTCAGCTTCTTCTCGTCCCTGCTGGGCCCCAACCATGCCTATCATGGAATGCTCTCCTCCAGAGCTACAAGGTGTCTCAGCAGTGTGAGGACACTCATAAGCCATCACACACTGAGGCCAGTGACTCCTCAGAATTTATCAGACAGGCAGCAAGCATGTACCAATGTTTTTTTCAACAATAAATCTAGCCCAAACTCATTTTCTTAGGATTTCACACCGGATTAGAGCAAGGATCCCCAAAGATCTTTATCTTCTTAGCTATGGCTGTAGCTAGCTCCTTCTTGTTTCAGCTTCTTGATGTTGATTCAATACCAATCTGCAGTAAGTATTGCTTTTATAGTTCCTCTTGTTGGCACGTGCTGTTTACTCTTTAGGCCGTAAATCCGTTTGTGCCGTTCCCCACCGCTCGATGAAGCTCCAGCCGTTCGCACTTGCCTTGCACCTACTGACAGTGGCTTTGTGAAACCTGAATCAGACACTGAGGACTCCTCTGCTTATTTCTAAAGTAGAAGATTCAAATCAGCCAATGGTAACAGGGCCAAATCTTGCAAAAACCCACTGCTGGGAGCAGCTGTCATTACTCTGGGTAATCCCACTGATGTCATTTCACTTCCAGGGCTTTATTAACCAGCTCCAAGGGGGCTCGTCATGAGAGCAGAACAGTTTGCTGTCTTTGAAGCAAAGAACTTGTGTACTGTGTTCAGCTGCACAGCGATACAATAGCACTCTCAATCAGCACTGCAGCTTCTCCGCCAGTTGTTGAAGGCAGGAAAATCTGTTTCTTGCCAGCAAGATGCTACCTCCTTGAGAGGCAAACCCACAGCTGTTATTCCTTGCTCAGACTACACATCCACATCATTTCTCTGCAGCATTTTGTCCCAGGCTGCTAGTAATGAAAGGCAGCAGACATTCTTGGTATGTCCAAGGATTCTGTTGTCCTTTCTTGCCGAGTTCTCTTCCTTTAATTATGTGCAGCAGAACCTTACAGCTGTGAGCAGACTGACACTCATATCAAATGCTACCAAGCACAGCTTTTCATATAAGCTGTATAAATTAAGACCATTTTATGAAAATAAATGGATATAGGTTGCCCTGCCTTCCTGTAATATTGGAAACTTTAAGGTGTTTTTAATTCGCAAGTTTACATCTGATGATCTAGTCTAATCCTTGCATAACACATGCCTAATAACTTCATCCAGTAATTGCCGCACCGAGCCTGGATTTCAGATTGAGGTAGAGCTTATTGACTTAGAAAAATACTCTGCGTACGTTTAAAGACTTTATGTGATGGAGAACATGCCAGGTAACTAAGTAAGTTGTCTCCATGGGTAATTATCCTTCCTGTCGAGTATTTGCACTTAATTTCTAACCTGAAATCAGTTTCCAACCAGTAGAGCACATCATTCCCTTTTCTTCTAAATAGAAGAGCCACCTGCCTTCAGACAGCACTTCCCTGCCCAGGTAGAAGACTGTGATTGCAGACGGAGATCAAGTCACCTCTTCAAATTGCCTCTGATAAATTAATAGCTTGAGCTTCATTAGTCTGACACTATAATAAGACCTGTTTTCCTGCCCTTGAATGACACTGGGAGGTATTGAAAATAATCTTTCCAAGTTGTCGATTCCCTTTTTGAAAGACAGACAGTAACCAAACCAACTGGAACCATCCCAGGTCCCACATCCCAGCTGGCAAGAGCATCTCTGGGGCTGGCGTTGAATGGATTATCTACCACACCTTCACAGCCACTGTATTATTCCAGTTGAACTCCCCATGCTTTATCTGGGACTTGATGCCCTCTCTCCTGGATTTCTGACTTTGCTGTCCTTCAGGTTACTCTCCACCACTGACCTGCTCGGATCATTACGTACTGCGTCCCTGTTTTTGTGATCTCTGGCTGTTGACAACAGTAATTTTCTCCTTCCCTGGGAGGTCTATTGAAAACAGAGCATACCTTGGGAGGAGCTCATAAGAAATAGTCTCACTGAGCATAATTTCTTATTTATAGCTATTTTTTGTGATCTAGCCTGTAATCAGTTTTAATCCACTTAATATGGGCAATATTGATTTTGCCTTGTGCTATGTTTTCTTTATCAGAATCAAATGCTCTACAGGAGGCTGAGTTTGGGATGCCAGCAGAGCTTCTCTTCTCAACAAGCCTTGGCTATCACAAAAAATGATAGCAAGTTTATTTGCCATGATACAGTTCTATAAACATAATTTGGAGGGGTTTATCAATTTTTAAATGCTTTAATGATTATGCCATATCAACTTTTCTATGATTTTGCCTAAGACTGACAGGAAGCTAATGAGCCTATAGTTTTCTGGATCAAACCACTCATTCTTTTGAATTATGGTGGTTTTGGCATCATTTGAAGCTTTTTTTATGCTTTCTGGTTCTGATGAGTCCTAGACAAGCTTTCCTTCACTTTTGGATGCAGTTAATGGTTCTACAAATTTAAAATTATATTTGGATAGTCGCTGCTTAATATTACCCGTAATTAATGATGCAGTAGGAGGAATTACATTTTAATGTGCAATCTGACTCCTTTCTTGTACAGCTTTCAAATACAAAACAAGATTATTTGTTGGGTTTTGAATGTACTGTGAGCAATTACTGTGCTGGGCCTGTCTAACATCAGACTTAGCTTTGCTATGACGGCATTTATTAGGATAGATGTAAAACCTTTGGTCTAACCAGCCCTAACCTATTTGCAACTGACTTCCCATACATTTTTTTGCTTCCTTCATTAAACATCTACTTTTCTTACTTGCTGATTTATCCTCATGAGCCTGCCTAATCACCCATACATTATGTTGGTGTGTTTTTTTGCACTGCAGATTACTCTCCTGCATTTTACTACCGGAGGTTGAAGGTAGAGCTGGTAGTATTTTCCCTTCACCCATCAATGTTAATTATACCAAAGGACCTTCTCTTTTTAAATTAAAATCTTATTGACCACATACCAGGGTCAATTGCAGCACAGTCCTGCAGCAAAGAGACTCTGATGGCAGAGATGGCAACTGTTAAAAGAGACCAGTGTGAATAGTGCAGGGTTTTACTTTATTTTGTGTAACTGAGATCTTGTGGCTTTGTGGCAGTTGGAGTGAGGTTCATTTTAGCACTGACAAAAACACCCACCCCAGTCCTGGCTCCATGGCTGGTGCTAATCAACACATCTCTGGAGACTGTGATGGAGTAGCACCAATCACAGTAGAAGCTGGGTCTTCTGAAAATTCAGGGCAAAACCAAACCAGAATTTTGTGATTTTTAATGGTTTAATGTCCTCAGTGGCATTGCAGCTGCTGTCAAGTGACAACACTTACCCTAAAGAATAGACAGGGGGGATCGAACTCACTGATAGAGCATTGCCACACAGCTGGGCAAGCAAAACCAAAGAGCCCGTGGAGCTTTTTCAAACTCCCCTCCTGGAAGGCTGCATCTCCCCATGCAGAACAAACAGTGGGTATTCAGGCATAGGTGAAAAAACCAAGGAACAAAACAGCTCAAAGGATGCTCTCAGCTGCAGTGTGCTTTCTGGGGTGAGTGACTCCTTCATGTTTCTGGTGCAGGACTTGTCACGGTTTGAAGCACTTGTTATGGCTGTGTCTGTGTCAGGGACTCTTAGCTGGGTCTGATGCTACCACCTTTCTGGCCACAAAGCCAGCAGGGAGCGCGGCAGGGAGGAAGGCTGCAGGGAACAGTGTCCTGAGCACACTGCTGCCTTGTTTCAGAGACAATAACTGGTGATCAATGTAACAGCAGCACTGGCCTTTGTGAATTTATCTATCTCCACAGGGCTGGTAATGGCTCTTTTATGAAAATAGCATTACTCTCCTACTCTTTTGCACCAAACTAATGGCTCTGAGCATATTTAAATTCACTTCCTTTGCCGGAATAACTTATTTGCTCCCTTTCATGTTGACTTGGTCTTTGGCACTCTTGACATAAATGATTTATTGACAAGAGATAAAGCATTCTCTCCCCTGAACCGTTCCTGCGACCCAGGCAAAGCGGATATGTCTGCTATTAATAAGGTGTTCAGCATAAAAAATGCAATAGACTTGATTGTCTGCACTCAATAGCCTTTCCGAGAACACAGTACCTGCCCCCATTCATAATAACAAAAATCTCTCCCACATGTCTATTTATACTAAAAAGTTTTCAGAAGAATATGCTGGGATCCAGATAGTTGTTCAGGAGATGTAGAACAATTTCATAAATATCCCTGAGGAAGCATGGCCTACTTTGGGAGAATAACAGTGATTAAAAAAATCCAAACACAATGAATAGTTAAATACAAGCCAAAAAGTACAGTTATTTCCTTATGGCTCTGGCAGACAGTTACACACGT
Source organism: Acanthisitta chloris (assembly GCF_000695815.1). Lineage (NCBI taxonomy): Eukaryota > Metazoa > Chordata > Aves > Passeriformes > Acanthisittidae > Acanthisitta > Acanthisitta chloris. The sequence continues at coordinate 16,463 of NW_008672033.1, read as the reverse complement.
AAGTGTCACGGGGCTTGGGGGAGCTATGCTTGCAGTTGTCCACATGCATAGGCTGGCTGCAGGATGGAGACCACACCAGCTTCAGAGGAGATTTGTCCGATAGGCACCTACAGCAGACGTCCCACCGAGTCTGGCTATTCAAGGGTCTGGACTTGATTTTCACATTTCTCAGGGCCTATAACACTGCTTTTCTAGGTCACCATAGCTAAAATCCTGGGAAGCTTTTAAAACAAACTGTTTTAACAGGAGAAGTGCACACATCTAAATTCATGCCCATATACTGGAAGATGTTCAAAACTAACATTGATACAAAAAAAGCTTCTAGTGGCTCTCTGCCTAACGCAACTTCTTCTCGTACACCCTTTTAAGATAACACTCTCTGATAAACTCTTCTTTTATCATTCAATTTATTCTGGATTTTTTTTTCACTGGGTAGTAAAATAATAGAATTCCTACTGTAGAATATATTATTCTCCTTCTTTTGAATATCACTTATATCAGTCTTAAGTGTTTGGTGTTTTAATTGCTGCACCAACACGAAATTGAGGTCAGTTGCCAAAGTGAATTTTTAAAACCTGTAGCAGAAAGAGCTGTAAAATTTGCTGAAGCTTACAGTGGACCTGTGCCATGTGCATGGCTGGCTCTGTTGGTATCAGATTCCAACCTGCAACCCTATGAGAAGCTCTAAAAAAACACAAATGTTGCCATTGGCAAAGATTCTTATGTCTTAAGAAGAATTTTTACACCAATTAATTTAAAATTAGGGATGAGGATTTTCAGAAAGAGAATGTGGAAGCTTACTGCTTTGTAATTCTTGGGAGCTCCATTTGAGAATCCATGGAAAGACCCAAACCATTAGAAATCACTAGTGACTTCTGAAAATCTTGGTCACCAGTAAAAATAATTTGCCTTTGGCCTGAATACTGCAGAAGCATCCAACACACTGAATCTGAGATGGGTGGGGAGCTGAAACCTAAGCCCATAACCATCTGAAAAAAATTAAACCTTAAAGGTAATTATCTGTTTGTTGGATGGGCACCCTCAGACCTTCCATTCTCTAGAAATGAACTGCACAACAGTTTTTCAGAATTATAACACAGGAGCTTCCTCTAGAAAGGTGCCTTTGACTTACTCAAGCTGCACATTCTCTCCATCACTGTATCTGAACAGCAGTATTGTGTCTCACCCACAGTTTGGCATAAATGCTAACAGTGACTCTATAGTACCTGTCTATCAGGCTGGAGAGAGTGACAGTCTTTAAATACACAAAAAAAGCTACCTCTGATTTTAAAGAAAGAAGGAACAAACAGGTAAGCCCCCTCAAGGTGTTGATGACATCAGTTCATTATAAAGAGTATGTCAAGAAGGTCCTGATGTGTGAGACAGACACTAATTCCACTGAGTCCCCACGGAAGAAACAGTACCACAGCCAGCTGTGATACAACCAGTGGTGAGGCCAGCCATTCAGAGACTGAACAAAAAACAATGTTCAGACTGAATGCAACAGTCTTGAGCCTGCTACAGTATATTGAAAGGCTTATTGGAAACATTTGCTTATTCCCAGTTCCTACCAAAACACTGTTTTGGATAGAAAGGGGAAAAAGTTAATGAAGAAGTCTGCCCTCTCCAAAGGGAGTGTCTTGCTCCTTAGAAGTATAGTCTTACACTCCACCTTTTTCAGAGAGTTTGGTTTGGACTACGATTCCCCAGCCCTGCCCAAAATATAAATGGTGGCCAGCATAAAGAACCTGAATTCTTCCAGTTTATTTTTGTTTTATTGTAGACCAAACCCAGGGTCACACACATCTCTGAGAAAGGCTCCCTCCCTTGCCTCTCCCTCGCTGAGTAAGGAAACACATTAGCACACTAGAAACAAGAACCTTTGATATTTGGTGATGAGAGGGAGAGCAGACACAGTGTCCTACAGCTCATTCAACCTACCCTGTTCCTGGCTACCTCTGTGACAGCTGTTGTCTATGTCTTGATAAAAGAAGTCATATCTCTGCCACGTGCAAATCTATCTACACAATCTACTGTGAATTGGTGAAGGGATGCTAGTAGTGGGCTTCAGTCTGGATGCAGTCCCAGCACAAATACTGAAACGTATCCTCAATAGTTTAAAAAAAGACCAATATATATATATATATATATGGACTGTGCTAGTTCTGTGAGGAAAGCACATATGAAGTGCTGATATTGTTTAACAGAATACCATTAGACTGCAAAACTAACACATACAAGACGTTTACATTCCTATCAGGGTGTAATATTGTGAACATATCCACTGAGATTGGAGAATTGCTGTAAGTTTTTCCTAAACATCATGCCATCTGCATACATAATAAAAGAATCCAGTAGTTGCCATGCTAAAACAGGACTTCTAGTGAAGGGCATAGACAGTCCCCTAAAGGGAACTCAAAAGTTATGCACAGTGATGAAAACTGGAAGAAATTTTCCAGCTAAAGGTCTGTTGATGACCATTTTCAACAAATTAGCGCTGGATATTTTGCACCACATTTTTACTCCACAGCAAACCAGGTCTTCCCAGAATGCATCATCTGAGTGGGCTAATTTTACTTCAAGTTTGTCTTCAATCCTCCATGGTCATCTTCTGGCAGAACCATTTATTGTGGTTTTTTCATGAAGGAAAGTTCACTTTCATATCAAGTGGCAGGACAGCAGCTTTAGAGGCTGGAAATGTTTATGGAGAGCTCTCTGCTGGGGCTGTAAGAAACAAAACAGAAATCCAAAACCAGACAGTGAGTTTAGAACAGAGCAAAAGAATTATCATGCATTTCAACTAAAATAGAAAAAGTCATGTTTGAGCTTAGTAAATGTACTTCTGCTGTAAGACAAACTACTCTTAGAATATATATTGTGACCCTGGTACTTTTTTAATCAACTTTACTCACCAACCAAAAAAACCCAGTGCCTAATCAATTCCTTAGATAAATATAAAGTGCAGACCCACAATCATTTGCATGATTTAACAAATCCTACTTGAATTTTATGGCCTCATGTGAAAGCACTGCTTACTCTTCCTGTAGCCAGAGTCCCAGAGAGCAGGCTCTTCTGTTTGGTTGGATTTGCATTAACTACTGAAGGCTTGACAGCCAAATGCTGGAAAGACTCTGGCAAATGCCCAAGTAGGATTTGATGTTCCCTTACAATTTCTGTTGGTCAAGATGGTGAGAATTGGACATTGATGCACAGAAGAAGTGAAAACAGCTCCACCACATCCTTCCCCCCTTCAGAACCCATAAGATAATGAGGGGGTACACAGAGTTTCTCTTTTCCCTACTAAAAGCAGTACAGCACACTCAATGTTGGTGGCTGCCATTCTGTGCCTGAAGGCCCTTGCAAAACTCTAAAGGAAGAAAATGTGGAGATTGCTTGTAACTTCTCCTCCCCTTCATCCAAATATTTCTTTGAGAAGCACAGCAAAAGGAGAAGAGGCAATGGACACAAGATGGAACAAGAGAGATTCCAGTTAGATACAAGGAACAAAATCTTCCTAGTGAGAGTGCTCAAATTTTGGAACAAGTTACCTGACCAGGCTGTGGGACCTCCACCTACACAGATCAACCAGATGAGGCCCTGCACAACCTAACGTGACCCTGCTTTGTGCACAGTTGACTGGAACTATCTCCTGAAGCCTTTCCCAACCCAAATATTTTCATGACTGTCCATATTCTCATGGGGATTTGTGCTCCCTGTCCTGCCTTTCTGAACCGGAGACAAATGCCCGTGCAGGACTGCTCACGCTGAAGCACATTCAGTTGTTTGTTCAGTGTGTAGCCACATGAGTGTATGCAAACCCATTGCAGGCTCAGGCTTTCCTCTGGGGCCAAGGAGCCATGCAGGGACAAGTTCACCATGTTATTTCATAGAATCAGAGAATCATTTTGGTTGGAAAAGACCTTTAAGATCATCAAGTCCAGCCATTAACCCAGCACTGCCAAGTCCACCACTCATATGCTTTGGGTTGCAGGTTTGTTTATCACACAGTCCTCACCCATTACTGGTTTTATGGACCAGACCTCTGACCAGACACTGCTGGGATGGGACTCATCGGGGTGAGCTTTGCACCCTTTCCAGCTGATGTCCTGCTCCTTTCATGTATGTGTCTGTATGTGTGGGATGAGCAGGACTGTTGGGCTTCTTGGGCCAGATTCCAGACTGTGAAGCTAATGGGATATACATTGGATATATAATGGGATATAATGGGAATGCTGCCAAGGCAGCATTCATGTCAGCTGAAACTCAGGCTGGCAGTGGATTTCTGCTTCTCACTCCTTCAAAAATCATGCCTGGTGGGCTTTTCTCAGTGGGGTGTGGGCTGACAGGCTCTGCTAAGCTGTCACTTTACCCATATTTGCCTCTCCCAGCCCCAAACTCTTGTAGCAATGGACTTGAAAGTCTGATAGAGCAAGGAAGGGGTGGGATGATAAATCAGTAGGTGCTGAGTAAGACTAAGAAACCCACCCACACCCTGCCATGAGCACATGATCCCTCAATGTAAACATGGCCCATGAAATAGATGGACAATAAAAACCAGTCACCTTAGTAATTTCCCTCCTTATGTGAGCATATTTCCTTCATTACAGTGCTACTCTTCATTTCTTTATCTACAGCTGCCTTGCTTTTATTCTCCACGCTGTCTAGGGCAATGTTCCCACCATCACCTACTGTCATCTACTACATAAGACATCTAGACACCAGTAGTGACCTGAGAAAAGATGCACATTTTGGACCCAATGACTGTGTTATTCTGGGGAAGAACATATGGGAAGGTTTTGAGCCTCCACCTGGTCTAGACAGATAACTGACTGCATCCCCCAGGTCAGAAAAGAAAGCAATGATGACATTAAGCAGGTTTGAAGATAAAGGGGAAATCTGTGGGGAGGTTTTGGACTTGGTGAGAAGCAAACTGGTGCCTCATCTCAAAAGTGTTTGATTCTAGGTGAAGTAGAGGATGTTTCCCATCTGTGTACGATCAACAGAGATAGGCCTGTCTCACAAAGGAGAAACAGGACTTTTTTGGAGGTTAAATAGCTCATCTGCTGCAAAGAAGGGAAAATTTTAAAAGCTTTCCCAAACCACACAGTTGCAGGACTAAAATAAAATGGGTAAACTGGCTAATTATGTCAGGTCAGGCCTCAGGATTGCACTCACTCTGAATTCCCCAATCATCCACATTGTCTCAGCCATTAGCTTGTACTTAAGTTTGAAATAAGCCAGCTGACCCTTCAGACAGAAACTCATGAACAAGGAGAAATGGAACTGATCCCAACCTGAGCTCCGTCCACACCACGGAAGGAGCACAACCACTTCGAGCTGTGCAGGACACTTAGCAGAGCCAGTATGGATACAGATGGTGACACTGAGCAAGGGAATAGTAGTTATTCTGTCAAGCTCTGCATTTACAGCAAGCAAACGGAGGCTTTAGTGGTCATTTAGCCTGTTTCTTCTCTTCTCACCTTGTGTTTTGAGGACACAGTTTTAGAAGCACTTACTCCTCCTCATTACCTATGCAATTTTTGGTGCCCAGCTGGAGACTCCACTAAGGATTGGTTTTCTAACAGTACATATCCAGCACTTTTGAAAGTAAGATCTTTATAAAAGGTATCACGAATGAGCAGATGTCTTTGAAAACCTTGCCTGAGACTGTAAGCTCTTGAACAAAGACCACCCTTTGCAGGAGGTTCATATGCTTACCAACACAAGGGCACACAGATCTAATCTCACATGACATTTGCAAGAAGCTGCTGTAGAAAGTCAGCAATCATTTCAAAGCCAGAGATGTATTTCAGTTTTTAAGTACCTGTACTGTGTGATCTCTTTCTAACTGGGAAGGGGACATATTTTACATTCATTTAAAACACACGTTAATTCAGCTCAACCTAGAGGAATTACCTATTTGTCACATTTTCATAATTGAGGGATTGTGGTAAAGAAAAGAAGCATCTATTATATTTTCTAGGTTTATTCTCCTGCAACTAATTCTATACTATATTTCTGAAGTCAGCACATTTCAATCATGGGACTATAATGAAAAATGCCAATTTTCAAACATCCATCTACCAACTATTCCTTGGAGTCTGGTGAAAAACTGCATTCAGCTACATTTAGTAATATTTTTCCTGTGTTAGGAAAGGCCACAGGTATCTCACTTCACATCTCATGTCACTCGAGACATTATAATATGCTGTACATCACTGCAGACTTGTTGCATCTTGGTATTTACTAGTTAGAGATCATAGAATCATCAAATGGTTGGGGTTGGAAGGGACCTTAAAGAACATCTAATTCCAACCCACCTGCTGTGGACAGGGAACCTTCCACTAGACCAGGTTGAATCCAGCCTGGCCTTGAACAGTTCCAGGGATGGGGCATTCAGAAGTTCTCTAGGCAACCTTTTCTAGTGCCCTACCACCCTTATAGGACAGAATGTCTTCCTAATATCTGATCTAAACCTATCCTCTTCAGCTCAAGGCCATTCCCCCTTGTCCTATCACTACACACCCATGTGAAAAGTTCCTCTCCAGCCTCCTTGCAGGCTCCTTTAGGTACTGGAAGGCTACTGTAAGGTGTCCCTGGAGCCTTCTCGTGTCCAGGCTGAACAGCCCCAGCTCTCTCAGACAACCTTCATAGGAGAGGTGCTCCAGCTCTGTGATCAACTTAGCAGCCCTCCTCTGGATTCATTCCAACAGGTTCATATCTTGTACCGGGGAGTCCAGAGCTGGATGCAGGACTCCAGGTGGTGTCTCCATCCACCTCTAAGGCCCCCAGCAAATATTGCTAGCTTTAAAGAATTTTGCACCCTGACAAAAGGAAATGGCTGGCAACCCATTCACAGATTTATCCTTTTCTTTAGTGTGCATTTAATTATTATCACTGAGGTGTGAGAACATAAGGTGTGTCTATGAGGCTTATGGAAGTTACTGTAAAAACAAAACGTCTGCTTGGGGAGGTGCTGATCCCAGTCAGTCACCGTGGTGGGAGGAGGATTATCAGGGGCTGGGAAGTGTTGCCATGGGGCAGCCTTGGCAGGGACAGAAACCATTTATCCCAGGTCAGAAGAGCCTGAAATTGTTTGGTTTCACACAAAACCAACCCATTACTGTTCTGGGTGGAGAACAGCACCATTTCTTTAACCTTTAGGTAAATGCAGCTATTGCTGTACATCCTTATTACCTAACAGGTCGCTGATAACCAGAGACAACAATGCCAGACATCCAAGGTTACCTCAAACAACTACACATATGTAGCTAGCTGGAGCCAGCACGGATGAGAAGGCAAACCACCCACTCACCACCCACCCTCAGCAGCCACCTCCTCTCCTTGGAGCAGCCCCTGCTTGTACAGGCAGCAAGTCAAGGCTCAGGGCTGCACAGAGACAGCAATGTGCCTTGCTGTGAGTGTCACAGCCCAGCAGCCTGTGTTAAACAGTGACACATTAATCGATGGCTGAACACAGCACACAGAGCCGAGAGAGAGTGTGGAGACGTGGATGTTTTTAGATGTGACTGCCAATTTTGTTTTGATTCCCAACCAGTCATGTCTTGGTCTGACTTGCCTGATTTTCCCCTCATTACTAAGAAATGGTATCCGATACAGTCTTGAAGGTTATTTAATGTTGTTTGTCAAACAGAGTTGTCAATATAGTGGAAAAATACCAAGGTGGAAAGGAAAAAAGTATCTTCTTACTTTGATTTTTTAATTTGCTTGCCAATCAGGAAAAGGGAATTTTGGTTTTGCAGTAGCTTGACAGAAAAGATGGATCTATGAGCACAATACCTAGAGCATCAAACACAGTAAACCTAATCCTAAGCATTCAATATTCATTAATGAGGCAAAATAATTAGGAAAGCTGAAAATACATAGAATTAGAAATAAGTGTTGCTTTCCCTTCACCCCTACATTTTTAGGATACAGTTAGGACATATTTGTCACGAACTTTGAAAACCAACCATGAAATGAGACACTTTTTGTTGAAATGATCAGGGACAGTGATGTACCATCACAAGGCTCCAGGAGCAGAGTCTTTAAAACAAACAGCAACCAACACATGAATTGCTGTTTCTGTGAAGAAGAATTCACGATTTCCTTTTCTTCTTCTGGACAACATGCTCCCGTAAGCAGGTACTCTTAATCCTCCTGGATATAGTTTTAATATCTGTTGATACCATCACCATAAATATGCTCCTGAATAAATATTCCCATGTGAGATCCAGGGAAGAGAATGACTTTACATGCAACAAACTCCTTGGTGTATTTATGTATTGCCACACTGCTCACTCTGAGTGGTCCCAGGCCCACACAAGGCTCTGAGGTGGCAGCTGGCACACAGCTTGTGCACAGCCTGCTCGGCACGGCGCTGGGCCTGAAAGCCCTAATAAACCATCACAAGTACGTGGGTATGTGGGATCCTGGCTCACTCACAGATCTGCTGTCTGGATCAATGGCACATCTTGTCTCAAGGAAGGCTTTAGGATGGCCTTCAAAAGGTAGTTTAGGCAGGATGCTCAGAGCTTCAAGACAGATGATGAACATTCAACAAGGTCAGGCAAATCCTTTCCTCAATATTCTGACTGAAGAGATAACTCACTTCTTGCCTGTGATGCTGGGCTCTACAGCCTGCATCAGGCAATTGTGAGATGAAACATTTCTGGGAGAGTGGATGTCATGGCAGATGCTCTCAGCAGGTAACCTTCTGAAAAGCCAATTAGTCAGAGGTTATTGCAGCTGCTCCGTGGAACACAGTTGGTTCACACAGAATGGGTTGAAAATGTAGTTGTCCAAAATGTGTTTCACTAAGCTATTCAATGCCCTCAAATAGTCAGATTTAGCCAAGAGTCTCTTCATGAGTTCCATACAACCCCAGCTTCCCTACCTAAGCAAATCTCCCATCAACTTTATTAGGTTAAACAAAATGAGGACACATACTGATTCTGTGTACAGATGATTTATGCAGGAATTTCAGTTCCTTGCCCCTTCCTTCAGAAATCAGAGTTCTTGGTGGACAACTCTCTAAAGAGCTTGAGCTTACACTCTAGCCTTGTTCTGAAAAATATCTTAAAAGCCTTTTACATCTTCTGTGCTTGATTTTGCAGTGTAATCTGGAAACCTCAGAACAAAAATCTGTCCTTTCTATGTCTGTGCCTAACCAGGATGTGAACATTTCCAGAGCTTAGAAGTTTGGTTCAAAAATCAGGAAAAATCCTGGGAGAGACTCAAGAATTTCTTCTTTCAAGTGGTTCATTCATCTCAACTCAAGATGCTTCATCCATCCCACCACCCACCTGCTGCTGCAAACATTCAAAGAAAATAGAAAAGCACTTTTGCATTCAACAAATCATGAAGACTTCCTTGAACAAACCATTAAAATATTTTGAAGAAGTGTGTGTAACTGCTTCCCTAGTGTTTATAGGTTCTTTCAAAGAATTCTCTTGATCTCCTGCATGCTTACCCAGCAATGTGAGCAGTGAACTGTCTGTCCACCAGCATCCTGCCCTAGAGACTCAAATTGTAGCAAACAGGAAGATTTAAAGGAATCTGATGCCAAGGAGTCTGATAGTCTCAGCTGGTGCTGTCTGAAATTGAAAATGCATATGAGATTGCTGACTTTACGCCTTATAATGCATCTCTCTCACTGCCTACTTGTAATCAGTTCTTGGTCTCACAAGTCCTTGTGGGGTGCTCTGCAGGAAGTGAAAACAGGTTGTCACAGATGAATGGTATTCCACATGCTGTGACTCTGTACAGTCATTTGCACTGCATTGTGAGCCTTTGCATATCTATTGCTTTCGTCTTGAGAGACTGGGTTTTAATATGAAGCACCAGGAACTGCACAAACTGAGTGAACTTGAAAGAGACATAGCCTTTAGTGGTATCTTCTGCATGCACATAAGGTGCTTAACCACACAGTCCCTGGTGGCCTGCAGGGGTTTGGTGGCTGCTCTGATCATCACCTGGAACATGTATTTGCATTTCTTCTGCAGATTCACCGGATACTTTCAAGCCTACCCTGTTCATAAGTGTGCAGCAGCATTTGGAAATTAATTCTGTGCATTATATCATCCTATTACTAACTTTAGGATCCTCAGTGAAATATGCATTAAGTTAAGAAACATAATCAGATGAAACCAAAGACTTTACTGGAAAAAATCAAAGTATTATAGCAAAAGGGTTTGGAAACTCTCCGGAGCTACAACTCCCTTGCTGGTTATGCAGAGCTTATGCAGGATTAATAGGTGGAACAAACTATCCACCTTTAGGGAAATATTCACTGTGAGGTTCCCCAAAATGAAAATTTCCATTCTGTGAAGTGATTAACCAGGCGAAAAGAGAAAGTATACTGATTAAAACCACCTAAATGACTGCACATATGTACACACATTTAACATGAAACAAAACAACAACACATTACGAAGCCTACAAAACCAGTGCCCACCTCTTAATCAGCTGAACTAGCAACTTTACTTAGCTTTTTGCAGGAATGAATCAATACATACCCTTTACCTGTATTATCACATCGTAACATCAGTGTGTTTTCCCCAAACCCCTTGCACTGCTCTGATCACCAGACAGACAGAATGCAGAGAAAGAGAAATTTGGTACTATTTGGTACTTGCTTTACTCTTGCAGTTCAGCATGTGGTCCATCACCTCACTTAGTGCACAACATCCACCCTCCATCTAGAAAATAATTATTGGTATTCTCATGGACACAGTGTCTAACCATTTTACAAAAAAAAGGCCTCAATTTCAAAATACGTCTGTGAGAAGACATGACCTTATTTTACAGTTCCTAGTTAGGCTTAAAGAGTTACAAAGCTGCACTGGTGCTGTCTGTCCAGCTCCTGCCTCCAGCACCAAGCGCTTCAGGCTGTCAGAGCCACGTGGGGCTCCTGAGTCAGGTGAAAACCCTATGGAGACAAGAGGGTTTGAGGAGGCTTTTGGAATACATACTCTAGGTCTGGAAGCTGCAGCTGCAAGGAGGGGCACAAGTGGGATCATAATGATGGCAAAGTCTGGGTTTGTTCATCTGTGCAGACTTCTCAAAATGCTTCCAATGATGCCTTCTCCTAATCTGGCCCAAAGTCTGATTTTATCTTGGAAATTGTCCCTCACTGATTGTCATCTGAAAGGGAAATTGTTGGACTGCCAATGTTACAATCCAGCATGACCCTCCAAAGCCACTGGGTTGTGTAGGAAAAAACCAGTCACCATTTTATCCTCATCAATCTGGTTGCGATTGAGTCTTGCCAGGCATCCTCAGAAAGGTCTACAAAAAAATTACCATGATACATACACCACTACTGTTTTAAAAATCAAATCAAATAAAAGGCCCCATATCTGTTTCTCCCAGCTGCAAGACCAAGCTCAGGGAGAGAGCTGCAGTAAGGGTAGGTCTGGTCCGAGGCAGAGGTCATAGAATCATAGAATTTTAGGGGTTGGAATGGACCTTACAGATCATCTAGTCCCAACCCCCTCTGCCATGGGTAGGGACACTTCCCCACTAGACCAGAATGCTCAAGGCCTCATCCATCCTGGTCTTGAACACCACCAGGGTTGGGGCAGCCACCACTTCCCTGGGCAACCTGGTCCTCTTCCACCTAGTGACTGAAGCTGTGACAAGGCAAGCAGCAGAGAGGGCTCTCCACTCTGCACATCAGGCTTCATGTCGCTGCCTGGGCAGATGGAAAGTAAACTACAGAGATTAAAATGAGTTACCATATTTGAACAGTCCTTTAGGTGATTACTAAGATTGTATCTGCATGTATACCCACAGGAGACCTTAAATACCAGTAATGCTGCCTCAGCAGAAGGGCTTGATAAATGAAGGATGGGCAGATTGTATCAAAGAAATTCCTAAGTCAGGCATGAAGTCCAAGTACTGAAATCATGTGGGCTGTATTGACCACAGAGCCAAGAAAAGAAGTAATTCATGAAAAGATGACAGGTTTGAAGCAAGGTTTAGAAGACATGAGGTATTCAGTCACACAGGTTTTTGGGGAGTTACTCTGTGATTGCAGATGGTGCTTAATTTTGATTTGCCCCTTTCCTATTATTTTGATTTGGAGGCTATCCAAAGCACCTGCATATTTTTTTGTCTCTCTTTGCATCACACACATTCTCCTGAAAACACAACTGCACAGAAATGTGGCAGACCACAACATATGCTCTGGAGATGATGCTGTATGTGGTTGTTGCCATCCCAAGCAAAATGATGTGTAATGGCCCCTTTTCCCCAAACTAAGTGGTATCTACCGTGTCTTCCAAACCCTAACAAATGTGTTGTATGTGGGCTCTGTGGGGCAGTTTATAGGACCTTCTGGAGTACTCCACATCACCCTGGCTACCTGCAGAACCAGTTTTCCCTCCAAAGGCAGCCCATGCCTGGGAAGTTGGTACACTACCCATCCTCACCCTCATGTGCAGCCATCACTGGGTAGGTTGGGCATCCAGTGTCCAGGGCTGGGACATGCTCTCAGGTGTTGCAGCAGAGGCATATCCAGTGTAAATCACGGATGAGACCAATGTATTTAGTGGTAGAAAATAATTCAATACCAGGTAGAAATTGACCTTTAAAAGTCAGACAGAAGGGCATCACCACACTTTAAAGAGAGGGGTTTTGGGCTAAATGTCTTATCAGGGAAAAAGACTTTCATTCATCACTTAGATTCTTTGCTTGCAGAACATACCAGCATGGACTGATAGATGCAAGAAAGCGAAATATGCAGCAGAGCAGCAAGTCAGTGGTTAAGGTGAAGGTCTTATCTGCTGTATCATAGACCACTACACTTCCCTTTGCTGTCTAGTTAAATAAATATGTAACTGTTCTGCACAAAGTGGAACAGCATCAAAAAAAAGACATACAGCCTGTCTCCTTCCCACCTGGAAGCTTCTCTTTAAGGTCAGAGACGTAAATAAATAAGCTTATGTGGATTTCTGAGATGATTCACTTGAACTTCTATAGATAGCTTGATTAAAGCTAGCTGGGTATTTCCACGCATAATTGCAGACTGCAACCCCAAATAAATGCAAATCACAGACAGAAGTGGGATGGCAGAATTCATCCCTGCCTGTGCTATGAGAAGTAACTCCCTGCGCAGTTACTTGGCTCACTTGGCTCTGAAGTTTGTGTGGTGGCTGCACAGAAAAACTCATTTCACCCATCCTAGACAGGCAACCAGTCTACACTGCTATCTAGGCTTCTTTGACAAGCAGTGGAGAAAGACAGGGCACTTAGAAGAGTGACCCACCTACTTACTTGTCATATTGGATAAATGATTCTTTGGCAGCTCCTCTCCTCACTGATTACTAAGAAAGCTGAATGATGAGCTCAGAGCAGGTATCCAGCAATTAAATGGCAAACAAGAGGTGACAGGAATTGCAACTTCATGCTTAATTTGATCGTTACAATTTCCAATTAGCATGTAAAATGTAGGTACCACCATGTTCAGGATTAGCATGTTTAATGCTTACATTTCTACTGATATCAAGAATGATATAGTTTCCAGTAAGGGATAAGAGCTCTAAATTCCTTTAAGGCCTTGGATATTGGAATTTGACAAGGAAATTACACAATAAATAATCTTCTTAAAAATTCATACACATAACTGAGATAATGAGATGTTTCCTGCAAACAATCCACAAAGCACTAAAGTTTTGTAGAGGAATTATCTACTCAGCACTATTGGTATCATTTTGCAGCTCGATAATTTATTGTGTCTATGCTGCCAAACTGTTTCGATTTGCCACTGATTTGCTTTTCATTTCCACTTGCTATATATGAACTAATGGACTTCACAGTCAACAAATTCACACGGGTAAGTAAAATTTGACTGAACAAAAATAATGGTTTGTTTATTATTAAACACATTCCATATTTTCGCTATGGTAGGCAATTAGGTTGGTAAGAATTTGTAACTGGAGAAGTTCTACCATTTTATCTCAGGCCAAACAGTTTATCACAATTCATGTAAAGACAAACGTCTGTGCCCCCAAAATCAGGGAAAAATATCTAATGAGATGTGGTATTTCTCTTCCAGTGCCAGAAAAGTAAGGATCCCAATTACATTTTTGCTTCAAGGAAGGAAGAAAGAAAGGAAGGAAGGATTTCTGTCACCAAAGCATGAAACAGATTTTGGCTAGAAAGAAGATGGACAAGATTTTCAAAAACCTGCAAGTGATTTGCACACCAAAGTCTCATTAGAAGTCAACAAGACTTTGATTTCTGAGTTACTTGTGAAATTTTTCTCTGATGATTCCTACACGTCTTTCAATATTTATCTTAAACAAGTGCTGACACATCATTCAGAAGCAGATCTGGGGCAGCAACAAGTTTTGGTAACCCCTCAAGACATTTCTAAAGCCTCACCCACAAGAGACGCAAAACTTCTGGCATGTCCATATGTCTGGAATCTTCAGTCTGCATCATGCATTTGTCTATTTAGGGTAATTAAGGGCATGCCTCTGTGAACACATTACTGCGAGGGAATAGGCGTCTGGATTTACAGCAGAACAGATGCTCTGCTGTAACTGTCCATGTGTGTGCCCTTACTCCGCGGCAAATGCAGAGCAACTTGGTGCGCAGTCATTGAAGAGGAGCATGCAACACATGTTCAGCATTCACACTCCATCTTCCATTGCCTCACTGTCACCTTGCTCAGGTAGCAATGCCATCAGATTCATTTCACAGGCCCAGCCACCATCACACACCGTCCAGGAATAAACACAGACAGAACATCTTTTACTAAGTCATCTTTTAACCTGTTCACTGTCATGTCCAACCCACCCTTCAAGGATTTTATATTTAGTGCTCATCCCCACTTGGGCTGCACCAGACTGGGTACATCATGGAGAAATGGATGCTGGTACTGGTTGGCTAAGAGGTAAGTGCCAAGGATCCATGCCCTAGGTTCCTGGAGAGGTGGTATTTAAACATCATATATATATATAAAATGCCTAAATGGAAAAAAAAACAAAACAAAAAAGGAAGTTCTGATGCTGCAAGACTGCAAAACTGCACAGTAGCCTTGTCAGAAAAGCAATGTGAGATGTTTAGGAACAGTCACTTAGTTTGCCTCACAAATGAAGGGTTTTTCTCTGGAAAAATCCCAATTACAGGATTTTGGAGTTTGGCCCTGAAGGGTATGAGAACCTGAAGAGCTGTAAACATGTTCAATATCAGCTTTTTAATGACACTATCATTCAGCTTCTACTTTCCATTCTGAGATTACAAAGAGAAATGATCTCACCTCACCAGGGCATAGCTACAACATGCTGCTGCAGCTCAGGCCTCCCCTTTATTTCCAGCTTTCCCTGATTAGAGAATCCCATGAGATTACTGTATTTGTGCCCCTAATGGAGCATCCTGGAGATGTCTCTGTGATCATCAGGCACCCACTGCCAACAACTTTTATCTCTAACCTCTTGGCCCAGATTCCAGATGAGAAATTCATTCTCATGTCTCAGGAAATTATGTCTTCTGATATAGATGAAAGGTGTTTCTTCACTGCATATGAATATTGTTCATTGGTGTTACACAGACCCATCCACTCCAGAGAGCACTTCTAAATCATAGATTCATGGGAGACCTCTAAGATCATCGTCCAATCGTTAACCTGCTGCTCTGCTGTAACCCCTAAACCCTAAACCATATCCTCCAGCACCAGATCCAGATGCCTCTTAAACACTTCCAGGGATGGTGACTCTACCACTTCCCTGAGCAACCTATTCCAGTGCCTGACCATCCAAACAGTAAAAATATTTTTCCTAACATCTAATCTGAATCTCTCCTGTCTCAGTTTATGACAATTCCCTCTAGTCCTCTCACTGCAGACAAGGCAGAAGAGACCACCCCTCACCTCTCTACAAGCCCCTTTTGGGTAGTTGTAGAGAGAGCATTGAGGTCACCCCTGAGCTGCCTCGTCTCAAGGCTAAATGAACCCAATTCCCTCAGCCATTCCTCATATGACATGTTTCCCAGACCTTTTATGAGCCTCATTGCTCTTCACTGGACTTGCTCCAGTGCCTCAATGTGCTTTTTAAATTGAGAGGCCCAAACCTGAACTCAGTACTCGAGTTGTAGCCTCACCAATGCCATGTGCAGGGGGATGATCACTTCCCTAGTCCTGCTGGCCACACTATTCTTGATACAGGCCAAGATATCATTGGGCTTCTTGGCTATCTGTGCACACTGTTGGCTCATATTGAGCTGTCTGTCCCAGCACTCCCAAGTCCCTTTCTGATGAACAACACTTGAGCCACTCCTCCCCCAGCCTGTAGAACTGCATGGGGTTGTTGTGTCCCGAGTGCAGGACCAGCACTTCACTCATGCAGGTGTCCTCAGCCTATTGATCAAGTCTGTCCAGGTCTCTCTGCAGAGCTTTCCTACCTTCAGGCAGATCGACTCTTGCACCCAATTTAGTGTTGTCTGTAAATTTACTGAGG
>NW_008672032.1:0-3818 GCF_000695815.1 Acanthisitta chloris | reverse complement strand
AATATATAAAATAACAATTGATTTTAAGAAACAGTCATTATGAGACCTGTTCAGACAATATTTCAGTAGCCTCACAGAAATCTAGTCTACATTGTGAATGCAATCCCCACATTGATTCCAAGTAAAATCTGTGAATGATTTGGAAAAACATACTTTCACTTTTTTCAAACCTTTTCTCAAAGTCTAGAAAAAGTGGTGAATATACTTCAGACATCCATGAGAGGAGGGAAATACTGTTGAATTTTTGTTTAATCCTTAGTCTTCCCACCATCTTCTGCAGGACCTCTTCTGTCCTGTTCTTATCTCAATCTACAAGTTTTATTTTGATTCTCCTCCCCATTCCACCTGGGGGGAGGGGGAAGGAGGGGGAAGAGAGGGGGCCTGAGCCAGTGGCTGCTGCTGTTCTTGGCTGCTGGCTGGGGTTAAACCATGACCCCACATCACTGCTTTTTTTTCTCATTAGATACACTTCTGTAGTGGCATTAACAAGCTGTGCCTACTAGAATGAGTCTGCAGGTATTTCTCAATAGCTTTATGCAGAGTCCTCACTCTTACTGTTAGAGAGGGTGAGAAGAAAAAAAGAATACTATCCCTGTCTCAGATGATAGAACATGGCATTCTGTTACAGGTAGGCAATACTAAATACAGATAAAAGATTAAAATCCTTGCTCAGATAAAAGTGACAGCAAGAAAAAATTCTATTGACGCAAAACTTTCGTTGTGCTTAATTCTAAAATTCTCATGAATCTGAAGAGCTCTAGTTTTATGAAAAGTATTGCTTTTCAAGATGATTGCCAGCCAATGCATCAGGCAGTGAACGCTTGAAACTTTTGGAGGTGATGAGATACAAAAAGCAAGTACTGAGTTCAGTAAAGTAGAACAAGTTGGCAGTGAAAAATAATTATTAAGAATCTACATGCACTAAGCAAATAAAAGCAGATATTCTGAAACTCTGAGTAGCTCTTTAATTCAAGACTACTCCTATGTTCCATTAAAAGGTAGTGAGACTTCTGCTTAGTATAGCCCAGATCCATACCCTGGCCAACTGTCCATAAGGAAGTGTTTTCCACTTCCAGTGACTCAAACAACCAAGACAGTTTGCCTCTTAGAAAGACTGAAAAAACAGCAAATAAAAGCAGATATTCTGAAACTCTGAGTAGCTCTTTAATTCAAGACTACTCCTATGTTCCATTAAAAGGTAGTGAGACTTCTGCTTAGTATAGCCCAGATCCATACCCTGGCCAACTGTCCATAAGGAAGTGTTTTCCACTTCCAGTGACTCAAACAACCAAGACAGTTTGCCTCTTAGAAAGACTGAAAAAACAGATATGTTTTGCAAAATATCACTTCAATCTTTTGCATTTATTGCCAGAGTAGTCTCTAGTTACAAATACAAAGGCATTCAACAGGAAGAGCTGATGGATCTGGCCAATACCCAGAACTTTGAGGGCATTAAATACCAAACCCAACCTCGTATCTTCCTAAGAAATGAGCCAGAAGTACACTACAGACCACAGTGCTGTTCATAGTTCAAAAAAAATCCCCAACCAGACTGCTGTCATCTGCAGTAGGGAAGTTTGATCAGAAAATATGGTACTCTATCAGGTGCATTCCAGCAGTTTTATAGCTGGTTATTTGCTTTAATAATGTCTGTCTCAGACAAAGGTTCTGAGGTTCCCTCTTTAATTTTGTGACATTAGATACTAAAAATTGGTCTCTCCACTATGCAGGATTTGGTGAAGTATTTGCCCTGTGATGTGAAGCACTGTATAAAGGATGGAAGAGTTCAATTAATCACTGTGTGGCATTTTCATACTCTACAATGTCTAAGGAAGATGAAGCTTCAACACTTCACTGCTTCCCGTTGACCTAATAAGAATGGAGATGTGTATGTCTCGTACACATGGGCCTTCTTTGCTGTATGTATGTAGCAACTAACCCAACCTGAGGTTGCAAGAAGCATGAAAATGATCTAAACCACAGGGTGCCTTGTAGGGAATTACTCACCTTCCATTTCCCTAGCAGCAAGCTGAGAGCCAGAAGAAAGAAATGGTAAGTGCTAGCGTGACAACTCTTTCAGTGGATAGTTCCTAGGGCTGGGCAGCTAGGTGACACCTCTCACACTGTGTGAGATGTGAAATATTAATTTATCCCTCGGGATGTATGAGCTCAGAAGAAAGCTGAGGACAGGTGAAAACATAACACTGTTCATTTCTCTAATATACATTATGACCGAAGTAAATTTATGCATCAAAGCGAACAAGGAGATTAATTTTATTAAACTTGCCAAACACACAGGAGATACTGCAAAACAAAGGAAGCCTTTTTTCTGTTTGTCAGATTTAATATCATATCAGATAAACATCTCTTCCAGTTTCCAGTACTCAAGCCAGCAAATCCAACCCCTTTATTTTCTTCCTGAAGGAAGTTACAGAATCATAGAATAATCAAGGTTGGAAGCAACCTTTAAGATCAAGTCCAGCTGTCAACCTAGCACTGACACTGTAACCCCTAAACCACTAAACCATATCACCCAGGGCCAGATCCAGACGTCTTGACTCCTCCACCTTCCTGAGCAATCTACTCCAATGCCTGACCACCCTAATTTATTATTCTTCAATTGGTAAAAGTTTAATGTCAACTTACCCATAGAAATGAATAAATATTTTAACATTCACCGTACCCCTGAGCAACCTGGCCCCACTGACTATCAGCTATAGGAAGGCATTTCAGGAAAATCAAAACTGAGCGATTTTTACTGTTCTGCAATGTTTGATGTTGGCCTTAGATTATGTATCAGAGATTTTTTTTAAAACTACTTTACTATGCAGAAGTGAAGTTACCACCTTTATTGACAGCAGTACCAATTCTGAAAGATTCCCTGCCTACTGTTAATCTTAAGGCTCTTCAGCCCAAATCCAGAAACAGAATCTGACATCACTGACACAAAAATCAGTTATTAGACCATCAACCCACCTGTGATAGTAGGATTCTGCTTTGAGTCTGAAAGTATCCCTGTACTACCTTTGAAAAGCCACATGTTCACAATCTCAGTCTTCTATTTTGACATTTTCTTAGCCCTGAATCTTACAAATGCTTGATCCAAAGCCAAAAGAAACACTGGGATTATCACTCTTTAGTGATATTATAATCCCAAAATTAGAGGCAATGGTTACAGAGAAGAATATTCTAATGTATTCTTTGGTGGCAACTTGGTAATAGTGGCATGTGGTAGCATCATTATAGGCAGAATTGGATGTTTTTTTCAAAAACACCACATCCAAGACCTTGATGAGGCACCAAGCACAATTTGGTGTGAGATGATATTTAACTCCTGCCACAAAAGCAGCCTCCCACAGCCACTGACTGATGTGTACTCCCAGGTAGGCATAAGCACTCACAAGAAAAGTGTTTTCTTGAAAATTTTTCTCGTCCACTACATTTTTTTCCCAACGGCTTCCAAGTCTAGGAGGCGAAACAAGAATGCTCATTCAGGCAAATAAGACTTTATTTCCGAAAGGAAGCAGGATTCACTTATCTTTATACATTTACATCTATTTAAGCATGCACGCCTATTTACATAGATTTCAGCATCTTTACATGAAGATTTTGTACACATATACGGATGACCATCCCTGGAGGTTTTCAAGACGAGACTGGATGCGGCACTTAGTGCCATGGTCTAGTAGCGACGGTAGGGTTGGACTCGATGATCTTTGAGGTCTCTTCCAGCCAGGTTGATGGCATGATTCCGTGAGCCGGCGGTGCCCGGCGGTGCCCGCGGGCGCTGTGCGGTGCTCGCTCGGCCGAGGACGTGT